>NW_027314893.1:0-157430 GCF_023375885.2 Dermacentor andersoni | reverse complement strand
TTTGCATGCACATCTTGTGGTTTTGCAGAAAACTTCATCCGCGTCTACCAAAAGATGCATGTGCATGCTTAAAACGCGTTTTCGCACAAATGCGTGCGCGGGTGCTAAAAAGAGCAGCATCGGCATGCTTAGCACGTCGTTTGGTAGAAATCCACGTGCGCGTTCTGCCAAAAGCACCATTTGCATGCACATCTTGTGGTTTTGCAGAAAACTTCATCCGCGTCTACCAAAAGATGCATGTGCATGCTTAAAACGCGTTTTCGCACAAATCCGTGCGCGGGTGCTAAAAAGAGCAGCATCGGCATGCTTAGCACGTCGTTTGGTAGAAATCCACGTGCGCGTTCTGCAAAAAGCACCATTTGCATGCACATCTTGTGGTTTTGCAGAAAACTTCATCCGCATCTACCAAAAGATGCATGTGCATGCTTAAAACGCGTTTTCGCACAAATGCGTGCGCGGGTGCTAAAAAGAGCAGCATCGGCATGCTTAGCACGTCGTTTGGTAGAAATCCACGTGCGCGTTCTGCAAAAAGCACCATTTGCATGCACATCTTGTGGTTTTGCAGAAAACTCATCCGCGTCTACCAAAAGATGCATGTGCATGCTTAAAACGCGTTTTCGCACAAATGCGTGCGCGGGTGCTAAAAAGAGCAGCATCGGCATGCTTAGCACGTCGTTTGGTAGAAATCCACGAGCGCGTTCTGCAAAAAGCACCATTTGCATGCACATCTTGTGGTTTTGCAGAAAACTTCATCCGCGTCTACCAAAAGATGCATGTGCATGCTTAAAACGCGTTTTCGCACAAATGCGTGCGCGGTTGCTAAATAGAGCAGCATCGGCATGCTTAGCACGTCGTTTGGTAGAAATCCACGTGCGCGTTCTGCCAAAAGCACCATTTGCATGCACATCTTGTGGTTTTGCAGAAAACTTCATCCGCGTCTACCAAAAGATGCATGTGCATGCTTAAAACGCGTTTTCGCACAAATCCGTGCGCGGGTGCTAAAAAGAGCAGCATCGGCATGCTTAGCACGTGGTTTGGTAGAAATCCACGTGCGCGTTCTGCAAAAAGCACCATTTGCATGCACATCTTGTGGTTTTGCAGAAAACTTCATCCGCGTCTACCAAAAGATGCATGTGCATGCTTAAAACGCGTTTTCGCACAAATGCGTGCGCGGGTGCTAAAGAGAGCAGCATCGGCATGCTTAGCACGTCGTTTGGTAGAAATCCACCGAGCGCGTTCTGCAAAAAGCACCATTTGCATGCACATCTTGTGGTTTTGCAGAAAACTTCATCCGCGTCTACCAAAAGATGCATGTGCATGCTTAAAACGCGTTTTCGCACAAATGCGTGCGTGGGTGCTAAAAAGAGCAGCATCCGCATGCTTAGCACGTCGTTTGGTAGAAATCCACGTGCGCGTTCTGCCAAAAGCACCATTTGCATGCACATCTTGTGGTTTTGCAGAAAACTTCATCCGCGTCTACCAAAAGATGCATGTGCATGCTTAAAACGCGTTTTTCGCACAAATCCGTGCGCGGGTGCTAAAAAGAGCAGCGTCGGCATGCTTAGCACGTCGTTTGGTAGAAATCCACGAGCGCGTTCTGCAAAAAGCACCATTTGCATGCACATCTTGTGGTTTTGCAGAAAACTTCATCCGCGTCTACCAAAAGATGCATGTGCATGCTTAAAACGCGTTTTCGCACAAATGCGTGCGTGGGTGCTAAAAAGAGCAGCATCCGCATGCTTAGCACGTCGTTTGGTAGAAATCCACGTGCGCGTTCTGCCAAAAGCACCATTTGCATGCACATCTTGTGGTTTTGCAGAAAACTTCATCCGCGTCTACCAAAAGATGCATGTGCATGCTTAAAACGCGTTTTCGCACAAATCCGTGCGCGGGTGCTAAAAAGAGCAGCATCGGCATGCTTAGCACGTCGTTTGGTAGAAATCCACGTACGCGTTCTGCAAAAAGCACCATTTGCATGCACATCTTGTGGTTTTGCAGAAAACTTCATCCGCGTCTACCAAAAGATGCATGTGAATGCTTAAAACGCGTTTTCGCACAAATGCGTGCGCGGGTGCTAAAAAGAGCAGCATCGGCATGCTTAGCACGTCGTTTGGTAGAAATCCACGTGCGCGTTCTGCCAAAAGCACCATTTGCATGCACATCTTGTGGTTTTGCAGAAAACTTCATCCGCGTCTACCAAAAGATGCATGTGCATGCTTAAAACGCGTTTTCGCACAAATCCGTGCGCGGGTGCTAAAAAGAGCAGCATCGGCATGCTTAGCACGTCGTTTGGTAGAAATCCACGTGCGCGTTCTGCAAAAAGCACCATTTGCATTCACATCTTGTGGTTTTGCAGAAAACTTCATCCGCGTCTACCAAAAGATGCATGTGCATGCTTAAAACGCGTTTTCGCACAAATGCGTGCGCGGGTGCTAAAAAGAGCAGCATCGGCATGCTTAGCACGTCGTTTGGTAGAAATCCACGTGCGCGTTCTGCCAAAAGCACCATTTGCATTCACATCTTGTGGTTTTGCAGAAAACTTCATCCGCGTCTACCAAAAGATGCATGTGCATGCTTAAAACGCGTTTTCGCACAAATCCGTGCGCGGGTGCTAAAAAGAGCAGCATCGGCATGCTTAGCACGTCGTTTGGTAGAAATCCACGTGCGCGTTCTGCAAAAAGCACCATTTGCATGCACATCTTGTGGTTTTGCAGAAAACTTCATCCGCGTCTACCAAAAGATGCATGTGCATGCTTAAAACGCGTTTTCGCACAAATGCGTGCGCGGGTGCTAAAAAGAGCAGCATCGGCATGCTTAGCACGTCGTTTGGTAGAAATCCACGTGCGCGTTCTGCAAAAAGCACCATTTGCATGCACATCTTGTGGTTTTGCAGAAAACTTCATCCGCGTCTACCAAAAGATGCGTGTGCATGCTTAAAACGCGTTTTCGCACAAATGCGTGCGCGGGTGCTAAAAAGAGCAGCATCGGCATGCTTAGCACGTCGTTTGGTAGAAATCCACGAGCGCGTTCTGCAAAAAGCACCATTTGCATGCACATCTTGTGGTTTTGCAGAAAACTTCATCCGCGTCTACCAAAAGATGCATGTGCATGCTTAAAACGCGTTTTCGCACAAATGCGTGCGCGGGTGCTAAAAAGAGCAGCATCGGCATGCTTAGCACGTCGTTTGGTAGAAATCCACGTGCGCGTTCTGCCAAAAGCACCATTTGCATGCACATGTTGTGGTTTTGCAGAAAACTTCATCCGCGTCTACCAAAAGATGCATGTGCATGCTTAAAACGCGTTTTCGCACAAATCCGTGCGCGGGTGCTAAAAAGAGCAGCATCGGCATGCTTAGCACGTCGTTTGGTAGAAATCCACGTGCGCGTTCTGCAAAAAGCACCATTTGCATGCACATCTTGTGGTTTTGCAGAAAACTTCATCCGCGTCTACCAAAAGATGCATGTGCATGCTTAAAAGGCGTTTTCGCTCAAATGTGTGCGCGGGTGCTAAAAAGAGAAGCATCGGCATGCTTAGCACGTCGTTTGGTAGAAATCCACGTGCGCGTTCTGCAAAAAGCACCATTTGCATGCACATCTTGTGGTTTTGCAGAAAACTTCATCCGCGTCTACCAAAAGATGCATGTGCATGCTTAAAACGCGTTTTCGCCGAAATGCGTGCGCGGGTGCTAAAAAGAGCAGCATCGGCATGCTTAGCACGTCGTTTGGTAGAAATCCACGTGCGCGTTCTGCCAAAAGCACCATTTGCATGCACATCTTGTGGTTTTGCAGAAAACTTCATCCGCGTCTACCAAAAGATGCATGTGCATGCTTAAAACGCGTTTTCGCACAAATCCGTGCGCGGGTGCTAAAAAGAGCAGCATCGGCATGCTTAGCACGTCGTTTGGTAGAAATCCACGTGCGCGTTCTGCAAAAAGCACCATTTGCATGCACATCTTGTGGTTTTGCAGAAAACTTCATCCGCGTCTACCAAAAGATGCATGTGCATGCTTAAAACGCGTTTTCGCACAAATGAGTGCGCGGGTGCTAAAAAGAGCAGCATCGGCATGCTTAGCACGTCGTTTGGTAGAAATCCACGTGCGCGTTCTGCAAAAAGCACCATTTGCATGCACATCTTGTGGTTTTGCAGAAAACTTCATCCGCGTCTTCCAAAAGATGCATGTGCATGCTTAAAACGCGTTTTCGCACAAATGCGTGCGCGGGTGCTAAAAATAGCAGCATCGGCATGCTTAGCACGTCGTTTGGTAGAAATCCACGTGCGCGTTCTGCAAAAAGCACCATTTGCATGCACATCTTGTGGTTTTGCAGAAAACTTCATCCGGGTCTACCAAAAGATGCATGTGCATGCTTAAAACGCGTTTTCGCACAAATGCGTGCGCGGGTGCTAAAAAGAGCAGCATCGGCATGCTTAGCACGTCGTTTGGTAGAAATCCACGTGCGCGTTCTGCCAAAAGCACCATTTGCATGCACATCTTGTGGTTTTGCAGAAAACTTCATCCGCGTCTACCAAAAGATGCATGTGCATGCTTAAAACGCGTTTTCGCACAAATCCGTGCGCGGGTGCTAAAAAGAGCAGCATCGGCATGCTTAGCACGTCGTTTGGTAGAAATCCACGTGCGCGTTCTGCAAAAAGCACCATTTGCATGCACATCTTGTGGTTTTGCAGAAAACTTCATCCGCGTCTACCAAAAGATGCATGTGCATGCTTAAAACGCGTTTTCGCACAAATGCGTGCGCGGGTGCTAAAAAGAGCAGCATCGGCATGCTTAGCATGTCGTTTGGTAGAAATCCACGAGCGCGTTCTGCAAAAAGCACCATTTGCATGCACATCTTGTGGTTTTGCAGAAAACTTCATCCGCGTCTACCAAAAGATGCATGTGCATGCTTAAAACGCGTTTTCGCACAAATGCGTGCGCGGGTGCTAAAAAGAGCAGCATCGGCATGCTTAGCACGTCGTTTGGTAGAAATCCGCGTGCGCGTTCTGCCAAAAGCACCATTTGCATGCACATCTTGTGGTTTTGCAGAAAACTTCATCCGCATCTACCAAAAGATGCATGTGCATGCTTAAAACGCGTTTTCGCACAAATCCGTGCGCGGGTGCTAAAAAGAGCAGCATCGGCATGCTTAGCACGTCGTTTGGTAGAAATCCACGTGCGCGTTCTGCAAAAAGCACCATTTGCATTCACATCTTGTGGTTTTGCAGAAAACTTCATCCGCGTCTACCAAAAGATGTATGTGCATGCTTAAAACGCGTTTTCGCACAAATGCGTGCGCGGGTGCTAAAAAGAGCAGCATCGGCATGCTTAGCACGTCGTTTGGTAGAAATCCACGTGCGCGTTCTGCCAAAAGCACCATTTGCATGCACATCTTTTGGTTTTGCAGAAAACTTCATCCGCGTCTACCAAAAGATGCATGTGCATGCTTAAAACGCGTTTTCGCACAAATCCGTGCGCGGGTGCTAAAAAGAGCAGCATCGGCATGCTTAGCACGTCGTTTGGTAGAAATCCACGTGCGCGTTCTGCAAAAAGCACCATTTGCATGCACATCTTGTGGTTTTGCAGAAAACTTCATCCGCGTCTACCAAAAGATGCATGTGCATGCTTAAAACGCGTTTTCGCACAAATGCGTGCGCGGGTGCTAAAAAGAGCAGCATCGGCATGCTTAGCACGTCATTTGGTAGAAATCCACGTGCGCGTTCTGCCAAAAGCACCATTTGCATGCACATCTTGTGGTTTTGCAGAAAACTTCATCCGCGTCTACTAAAAGATGCATGTGCATGCTTAAAACGCGTTTTCGCACAAATCCGTGCGCGGGTGCTAAAAAGAGCAGCATCGGCAAGCTTAGCACGTCGTTTGGTAAAAATCCACGTGCGCGTTCTGCAAAAAGCACCATTTGCATGCACATCTTGTGGTTTTGCAGAAAACTTCATCCGCGTCTACCAAAAGATGCATGTGCATGCTTAAAACGCGTTTTCGCACAAATGCGTGCGCGGGTGCTAAAAAGAGCAGCATCGGCATGCTTAGCACGTCGTTTGGTAGAAATCCACGTGCGCGTTCTGCCAAAAGCACCATTTGCATGCACATCTTGTGGTTTTGCAGAAAACTTCATCCGCGTCTACCAAAAGATGCATGTGCATGCTTAAAACGCGTTTTCGCACAAATCCGTGCGCGGGTGCTAAAAAGAGCAGCATCGGCATGCTTAGCACGTCGTTTGGTAGAAATCCACGTGCGCGTTCTGCAAAAAGCACCATTTGCATGCACATCTTGTGGTTTTGCAGAAAACTTCATCCGCATCTACCAAAAGATGCATGTGCATGCTTAAAACGCGTTTTCGCACAAATGCGTGCGCGGGTGCTAAAAAGAGCAGCATCGGCATGCTTAGCACGTCGTTTGGTAGAAATCCACGTGCGCGTTCTGCAAAAAGCACCATTTGCATGCACATCTTGTGGTTTTGCAGAAAACTCATCCGCGTCTACCAAAAGATGCATGTGCATGCTTAAAACGCGTTTTCGCACAAATGCGTGCGCGGGTGCTAAAAAGAGCAGCATCGGCATGCTTAGCACGTCGTTTGGTAGAAATCCACGAGCGCGTTCTGCAAAAAGCACCATTTGCATGCACATCTTGTGGTTTTGCAGAAAACTTCATCCGCGTCTACCAAAAGATGCATGTGCATGCTTAAAACGCGTTTTCGCACAAATGCGTGCGCGGTTGCTAAATAGAGCAGCATCGGCATGCTTAGCACGTCGTTTGGTAGAAATCCACGTGCGCGTTCTGCCAAAAGCACCATTTGCATGCACATCTTGTGGTTTTGCAGAAAACTTCATCCGCGTCTACCAAAAGATGCATGTGCATGCTTAAAACGCGTTTTCGCACAAATCCGTGCGCGGGTGCTAAAAAGAGCAGCATCGGCATGCTTAGCACGTGGTTTGGTAGAAATCCACGTGCGCGTTCTGCAAAAAGCACCATTTGCATGCACATCTTGTGGTTTTGCAGAAAACTTCATCCGCGTCTACCAAAAGATGCATGTGCATGCTTAAAACGCGTTTTCGCACAAATGCGTGCGCGGGTGCTAAAGAGAGCAGCATCGGCATGCTTAGCACGTCGTTTGGTAGAAATCCACGAGCGCGTTCTGCAAAAAGCACCATTTGCATGCACATCTTGTGGTTTTGCAGAAAACTTCATCCGCGTCTACCAAAAGATGCATGTGCATGCTTAAAACGCGTTTTCGCACAAATGCGTGCGTGGGTGCTAAAAAGAGCAGCATCCGCATGCTTAGCACGTCGTTTGGTAGAAATCCACGTGCGCGTTCTGCCAAAAGCACCATTTGCATGCACATCTTGTGGTTTTGCAGAAAACTTCATCCGCGTCTACCAAAAGATGCATGTGCATGCTTAAAACGCGTTTTCGCACAAATCCGTGCGCGGGTGCTAAAAAGAGCAGCGTCGGCATGCTTAGCACGTCGTTTGGTAGAAATCCACGAGCGCGTTCTGCAAAAAGCACCATTTGCATGCACATCTTGTGGTTTTGCAGAAAACTTCATCCGCGTCTACCAAAAGATGCATGTGCATGCTTAAAACGCGTTTTCGCACAAATGCGTGCGTGGGTGCTAAAAAGAGCAGCATCCGCATGCTTAGCACGTCGTTTGGTAGAAATCCACGTGCGCGTTCTGCCAAAAGCACCATTTGCATGCACATCTTGTGGTTTTGCAGAAAACTTCATCCGCGTCTACCAAAAGATGCATGTGCATGCTTAAAACGCGTTTTCGCACAAATCCGTGCGCGGGTGCTAAAAAGAGCAGCATCGGCATGCTTAGCACGTCGTTTGGTAGAAATCCACGTACGCGTTCTGCAAAAAGCACCATTTGCATGCACATCTTGTGGTTTTGCAGAAAACTTCATCCGCGTCTACCAAAAGATGCATGTGCATGCTTAAAACGCGTTTTCGCACAAATGCGTGCGCGGGTGCTAAAAAGAGCAGCATCGGCATGCTTAGCACGTCGTTTGGTAGAAATCCACGTGCGCGTTCTGCCAAAAGCACCATTTGCATGCACATCTTGTGGTTTTGCAGAAAACTTCATCCGCGTCTACCAAAAGATGCATGTGCATGCTTAAAACGCGTTTTCGCACAAATCCGTGCGCGGGTGCTAAAAAGAGCAGCATCGGCATGCTTAGCACGTCGTTTGGTAGAAATCCACGTGCGCGTTCTGCAAAAAGCACCATTTGCATTCACATCTTGTGGTTTTGCAGAAAACTTCATCCGCGTCTACCAAAAGATGCATGTGCATGCTTAAAACGCGTTTTCGCACAAATGCGTGCGCGGGTGCTAAAAAGAGCAGCATCGGCATGCTTAGCACGTCGTTTGGTAGAAATCCACGTACGCGTTCTGCCAAAAGCACCATTTGCATGCACATCTTTTGGTTTTGCAGAAAACTTCATCCGCGTCTACCAAAAGATGCATGTGCATGCTTAAAACGCGTTTTCGCACAAATCCATGCGCGGGTGCTAAAAAGAGCAGCATCGGCATGCTTAGCACGTCGTTTGGTAGAAATCCACGTGCGCGTTCTGCAAAAAGCACCATTTGCATGCACATCTTGTGGTTTTGCAGAAAACTTCATCCGCGTCTACCAAAAGATGCATGTGCATGCTTAAAACGCGTTTTCGCACAAATGCGTGCGCGGGTGCTAAAAAGAGCAGCATCGGCATGCTTAGCATGTCGTTTGGTAGAAATCCACGAGCGCGTTCTGCAAAAAGCACCATTTGCATGCACATCTTGTGGTTTTGCAGAAAACTTCATCCGCGTCTACCAAAAGATGCATGTGCATGCTTAAAACGCGTTTTCGCACAAATGCGTGCGCGGGTGCTAAAAAGAGCAGCATCGGCATGCTTAGCACGTCGTTTGGTAGAAATCCGCGTGCGCGTTCTGCCAAAAGCACCATTTGCATGCACATCTTGTGGTTTTGCAGAAAACTTCATCCGCATCTACCAAAAGATGCATGTGCATGCTTAAAACGCGTTTTCGCACAAATCCGTGCGCGGGTGCTAAAAAGAGCAGCATAGGCATGCTTAGCACGTCGTTTGGTAGAAATCCACGTGCGTGTTCTGCAAAAAGCACCATTTGCATTCACATCTTGTGGTTTTGCAGAAAACTTCATCCGCGTCTACCAAAAGATGTATGTGCATGCTTAAAACGCGTTTTCGCACAAATGCGTGCGCGGGTGCTAAAAAGAGCAGCATCGGCATGCTTAGCACGTCGTTTGGTAGAAATCCACGTGCGCGTTCTGCCAAAAGCACCATTTGCATGCACATCTTTTGGTTTTGCAGAAAACTTCATCCGCGTCTACCAAAAGATGCATGTGCATGCTTAAAACGCGTTTTCGCACAAATCCGTGCGCGGGTGCTAAAAAGAGCAGCATCGGCATGCTTAGCACGTCGTTTGGTAGAAATCCACGTGCGCGTTCTGCAAAAAGCACCATTTGCATGCACATCTTGTGGTTTTGCAGAAAACTTCATCCGCGTCTACCAAAAGATGCATGTGCATGCTTAAAACGCGTTTTCGCACAAATGCGTGCGCGGGTGCTAAAAAGAGCAGCATCGGCATGCTTAGCACGTCATTTGGTAGAAATCCACGTGCGCGTTCTGCCAAAAGCACCATTTGCATGCACATCTTGTGGTTTTGCAGAAAACTTCATCCGCGTCTACTAAAAGATGCATGTGCATGCTTAAAACGCGTTTTCGCACAAATCCGTGCGCGGGTGCTAAAAAGAGCAGCATCGGCAAGCTTAGCACGTCGTTTGGTAAAAATCCACGTGCGCGTTCTGCAAAAAGCACCATTTGCATGCACATCTTGTGGTTTTGCAGAAAACTTCATCCGCGTCTACCAAAAGATGCATGTGCATGCTTAAAACGCGTTTTCGCACAAATGCGTGCGCGGGTGCTAAAAAGAGCAGCATCGGCATGCTTAGCACGTCGTTTGGTAGAAATCCACGTGCGCGTTCTGCCAAAAGCCCCATTTGCATGCACATCTTGTGGTTTTGCAGAAAACTTCATCCGCGTCTACCAAAAGATGCATGTGCATGCTTAAAACGCGTTTTCGCACAAATCCGTGCGCGGGTGCTAAAAAGAGCAGCATCGGCATGCTTAGCACGTCGTTTGGTAGAAATCCACGTGCGCGTTCTGCAAAAAGCACCATTTGCATGCACATCTTGTGGTTTTGCAGAAAACTTCATCCGCGTCTACCAAAAGATGCATGTGCATGCTTAAAACGCGTTTTCGCACAAATGCGTGCGCGGGTGCTAAAAAGAGCAGCATCGGCATGCTTAGCACGTCGTTTGGTAGAAATCCACGTGCGCGTTCTGCCAAAAGCACCATTTGCATGCACATCTTGTGGTTTTGCAGAAAACTTCATCCGCGTCTACCAAAAGATGCATGTGCATGCTTAAAACGCGTTTTCGCACAAATGCGTGCGCGGGTGCTAAAAAGAGCAGCATCGGCATGCTTATCACGTTGTTTGGTAGAAATTCACGTGCGCGTTCTGCAAAAAGCACCATTTGCATGCACATCTTGTGGTTTTGCAGAAAACTTCATCCGCGTCTACCAAAAGATGCATGTGCATGCTTAAAACGCGTTTTCGCACAAATGCGTGCGCGGGTGCTAAAAAGAGCAGCATCGGCATGCTTAGCACGTCGTTTGGTAGAAATCCACGTGCGCGTTCTGCAAAAAGCACCATTTGCATGCACATCTTGTGGTTTTGCAGAAAACTTCATCCGCGTCTACCAAAAGATGCATGTGCATGCTTAAAACGCGTTTTCGCAAAAATGCGTGCGCGGGTGCTAAATATAGCAGCATCGGCATGCTTAGCACGTCGTTTGGTAGAAATTCACGTGCGCGTTCTGCAAAAAGCACCATTTGCATGCACATCTTGTGGTTTTGCAGAAAACTTCATCCGCGTCTACCAAAAGATGCATGTGCATGCTTAAAACGCGTTTTCGCACAAATGCGTGCGCGGGTGCTAAAAAGAGCAGCATCGGCATGCTTAGCACGTTGTTTGGTAGAAATCCACGTGCGCGTTCTGCAAAAAGCACCATTTGCATGCACATCTTGTGGTTTTGCAGAAAACTTCATCCGCGTCTACCAAAAGATGCATGTGCATGCTTAAAACGCGTTTTCGCACAAATGCGTGCGCGGGTGCTAAAAAGAGCAGCATCGGCATGCTTAGCACGTCGTTTGGTAGAAATCCACGTGCGCGTTCTGCAAAAAGCACCATTTGCATGCACATCTTGTGGTTTTGCAGAAAACTTCATCCGCGTCTACCAAAAGATGCATGTGCATGCTTAAAACGCGTTTTCGCACAAATGCGTGCGCGGGTGCTAAAAAGAGCAGCATCGGTATGCTTAGCACGTCGTTTGGTAGAAATCCACGTGCGCGTTCTGCAAAAAGCACCATTTGCATGCACATCTTGTGGTTTTGCAGAAAACTTCATCCGCGTCTACCAAAAGATGCATGTGCATGCTTAAAACGCGTTTTCGCACAAATGCGTGCGCGGGTGCTAAAAAGAGCAGCATCGGCATGCTTAGCACGTCGTTTGGTAGAAATCCACGTGCGCGTTCTGCAAAAAGCACCATTTGCATGCACATCTTGTGGTTTTGCAGAAAACTTCATCCGCGTCTACCAAAAGATGCATGTGCATGCTTAAAACGCGTTTTCGCACAAATGCGTGCGCGGGTGCTAAAAAGAGCAGCATCGGCATGCTTAGCACGTCGTTTGGTAGAAATCCACGTGCGCGTTCTGCCAAAAGCACCATTTGCATGCACATCTTGTGGTTTTGCAGAAAACTTCATCCGCGTCTACCAAAAGATGCATGTGCATGCTTAAAACGCGTTTTCGCACAAATGCGTGCGCGGGTGCTAAAAAGAGCAGCATCGGCATGCTTATCACGTTGTTTGGTAGAAATTCACGTGCGCGTTCTGCAAAAAGCACCATTTGCATGCACATCTTGTGGTTTTGCAGAAAACTTCATCCGCGTCTACCAAAAGATGCATGTGCATGCTTAAAACGCGTTTTCGCACAAATGCGTGCGCGGGTGCTAAAAAGAGCAGCATCGGCATGCTTAGCACGTCGTTTGGTAGAAATCCACGTGCGCGTTCTGCAAAAAGTGCCATTTGCATGCACATCTTGTGGTTTTGCAGAAAACTTCATCCGCGTCTACCAAAAGATGCATGTGCATGCTTAAAACGCGTTTTCGCACAAATCCGTGCGCGGGTGCTAAAAAGAGCAGCATCGGCATGCTTAGCACGTCGTTTGGTAGAAATCCACGTGCGCGTTCTGCAAAAAGCACCATTTGCATGCACATCTTGTGGTTTTGCAGAAAACTTCATCCGCATCTACCAAAAGATGCATGTGCATGCTTAAAACGCGTTTTCGCACAAATGCGTGCGCGGGTGCTAAAAAGAGCAGCATCGGCATGCTTAGCACGTCGTTTGGTAGAAATCCACGTGCGCGTTCTGCAAAAAGCACCATTTGCATGCACATCTTGTGGTTTTGCAGAAAACTTCATCCGCGTCTACCAAAAGATGCATGTGCATGCTTAAAACGCGTTTTCGCAAAAATGCGTGCGCGGGTGCTAAATATAGCAGCATCGGCATGCTTAGCACGTCGTTTGGTAGAAATTCACGTGCGCGTTCTGCAAAAAGCACCATTTGCATGCACATCTTGTGGTTTTGCAGAAAACTTCATCCGCGTCTACCAAAAGATGCATGTGCATGCTTAAAACGCGTTTTCGCACAAATGCGTGCGCGGGTGCTAAAAAGAGCAGCATCGGCATGCTTAGCACGTTGTTTGGTAGAAATCCACGTGCGCGTTCTGCAAAAAGCACCATTTGCATGCACATCTTGTGGTTTTGCAGAAAACTTCATCCGCGTCTACCAAAAGATGCATGTGCATGCTTAAAACGCGTTTTCGCACAAATGCGTGCGCGGGTGCTAAAAAGAGCAGCATCGGCATGCTTAGCACGTCGTTTGGTAGAAATCCACGTGCGCGTTCTGCAAAAAGCACCATTTGCATGCACATCTTGTGGTTTTGCAGAAAACTTCATCCGCGTCTACCAAAAGATGCATGTGCATGCTTAAAACGCGTTTTCGCACAAATGCGTGCGCGGGTGCTAAAAAGAGCAGCATCGGTATGCTTAGCACGTCGTTTGGTAGAAATCCACGTGCGCGTTCTGCAAAAAGCACCATTTGCATGCACATCTTGTGGTTTTGCAGAAAACTTCATCCGCGTCTACCAAAAGATGCATGTGCATGCTTAAAACGCGTTTTCGCACAAATGCGTGCGCGGGTGCTAAAAAGAGCAGCATCGGCATGCTTAGCACGTCGTTTGGTAGAAATCCACGTGCGCGTTCTGCAAAAAGCACCATTTGCATGCACATCTTGTGGTTTTGCAGAAAACTTCATCCGCGTCTACCAAAAGATGCATGTGCATGCTTAAAACGCGTTTTCGCACAAATGCGTGCGCGGGTGCTAAAAAGAGCAGCATCGGCATGCTTAGCACGTCGTTTGGTAGAAATCCACGTGCGCGTTCTGCAAAAAGCACCATTTGCATTCACATCTTGTGGTTTTGCAGAAAACTTCATCCGCGTCTACCAAAAGATGCATGTGCATGCTTAAAACGCGTTTTCGCAAAAATGCGTGCGCGGGTGCTAAAAAGAGCAGCATCGGCATGCTGAGCACGTCGTTTGGTAGAAATCCACGTGCGCGTTCTGCAAAAAGCACCATTTGCATGCACATCTTGTGGTTTTGCAGAAAACTTCATCCGCGTCTACCAAAAGATGCATGTGCATGCTTAAAACGCGTTTTCGCACAAATGCGTGCGCGGGTGCTAAAAAGAGCAGCATCGGCATGCTTAGCACGTCGTTTGGTAGAAATCCACGTGCGCGTTCTGCCAAAAGCACCATTTGCATGCACATCTTGTGGTTTTGCAGAAAACTTCATCCGCGTCTACCAAAAGATGCATGTGCATGCTTAAAACGCGTTTTCGCACAAATGCGTGCGCGGGTGCTAAAAAGAGCAGCATCGGCATGCTTAGCACGTCGTTTGGTAGAAATCCACGTGCGCGTTCTGCAAAAAGCACCATTTGCATTCACATCTTGTGGTTTTGCAGAAAACTTCATCCGCGTCTACCAAAAGATGCATGTGCATGCTTAAAACGCGTTTTCGCACAAATGCGTGCGCGGGTGCTAAAAAGAGCAGCATCGGCATGCTTAGCACGTCGTTTGGTAGAAATCCACGTACGCGTTCTGCCAAAAGCACCATTTGCATGCACATCTTTTGGTTTTGCAGAAAACTTCATCCGCGTCTACCAAAAGATGCATGTGCATGCTTAAAACGCGTTTTCGCACAAATGCGTGCGCGGGTGCTAAAAAGAGCAGCATCGGCATGCTTAGCACGTCGTTTGGTAGAAATCCACGTGCGCGTTCTGCAAAAAGCACCATTTGCATGCACATCTTGTGGTTTTGCAGAAAACTTCATCCGTGTCTACCAAAAGATGCATGTGCATGCTTAAAACGCGTTTTCGCACAAATCCGTGCGCGTGTGCTAAAAAGAGCAGCATCGGCATGCTTAGCACGTCGTTTGGTAGAAATCCACGTGCGCGTTCTGCAAAAAGCACCATTTGCATGCACATCTTGTGGTTTTGCAGAAAACTTCATCCGCGTCTACCAAAAGATGCATGTGCATGCTTAAAACGCGTTTTCGCACAAATGCGTGCGCGGGTGCTAAAAAGAGCAGCATCGGCATGCTTATCACGTTGTTTGGTAGAAATTCACGTGCGCGTTCTGCAAAAAGCACCATTTGCATGCACATCTTGTGGTTTTGCAGAAAACTTCATCCGCGTCTACCAAAAGATGCATGTGCATGCTTAAAACGCGTTTTCGCACAAATGCGTGCGCGGGTGCTAAAAAGAGCAGCATCGGCATGCTTAGCACGTCGTTTGGTAGAAATCCACGTGCGCGTTCTGCAAAAAGTGCCATTTGCATGCACATCTTGTGGTTTTGCAGAAAACTTTATCCGCGTCTACCAAAAGATGCATGTGCATGCTTAAAACGCGTTTTCGCACAAATCCGTGCGCGGGTGCTAAAAAGAGCAGCATCGGCATGCTTAGCACGTCGTTTGGTAGAAATCCACGTGCGCGTTCTGCAAAAAGCACCATTTGCATGCACATCTTGTGGTTTTGCAGAAAACTTCATCCGCATCTACCAAAAGATGCATGTGCATGCTTAAAACGCGTTTTCGCACAAATGCGTGCGCGGGTGCTAAAAAGAGCAGCATCGGCATGCTTAGCACGTCGTTTGGTAGAAATCCACGTGCGCGTTCTGCAAAAAGCACCATTTGCATGCACATCTTGTGGTTTTGCAGAAAACTTCATCCGCGTCTACCAAAAGATGCATGTGCATGCTTAAAACGCGTTTTCGCAAAAATGCGTGCGCGGGTGCTAAATATAGCAGCATCGGCATGCTTAGCACGTCGTTTGGTAGAAATCCACGTGCGCGTTCTGCAAAAAGCACCATTTGCATGCACATCTTGTGGTTTTGCAGAAAACTTCATCCGCGTCTACCAAAAGATGCATGTGCATGCTTAAAACGCGTTTTCGCACAAATGCGTGCGCGGGTGCTAAAAAGAGCAGCATCGGCATGCTTAGCACGTTGTTTGGTAGAAATCCACGTGCGCGTTCTGCAAAAAGCACCATTTGCATGCACATCTTGTGGTTTTGCAGAAAACTTCATCCGCGTCTACCAAAAGATGCATGTGCATGCTTAAAACGCGTTTTCGCACAAATGCGTGCGCGGGTGCTAAAAAGAGCAGCATCGGCATGCTTAGCACGTCGTTTGGTAGAAATCCACGTGCGTGTTCTGCAAAAAGCACCATTTGCATGCACATCTTGTGGTTTTGCAGAAAACTTCATCCGCGTCTACCAAAAGATGCATGTGCATGCTTAAAACGCGTTTTCGCACAAATGCGTGCGCGGGTGCTAAAAAGAGCAGCATCGGTATGCTTAGCACGTCGTTTGGTAGAAATCCACGTGCGCGTTCTGCAAAAAGCACCATTTGCATGCACATCTTGTGGTTTTGCAGAAAACTTCATCCGCGTCTACCAAAAGATGCATGTGCATGCTTAAAACGCGTTTTCGCACAAATGCGTGCGCGGGTGCTAAAAAGAGCAGCATCGGCATGCTTAGCACGTCGTTTGGTAGAAATCCACGTGCGCGTTCTGCAAAAAGCACCATTTGCATGCACATCTTGTGGTTTTGCAGAAAACTTCATCCGCGTCTACCAAAAGATGCATGTGCATGCTTAAAACGCGTTTTCGCACAAATGCGTGCGCGGGTGCTAAAAAGAGCAGCATCGGCATGCTTAGCACGTCGTTTGGTAGAAATCCACGTGCGCGTTCTGCCAAAAGCACCATTTGCATGCACATCTTGTGGTTTTGCAGAAAACTTCATCCGCGTCTACCAAAAGATGCATGTGCATGCTTAAAACGCGTTTTCGCACAAATGCGTGCGCGGGTGCTAAAAAGAGCAGCATCGGCATGCTTAGCACGTCGTTTGGTAGAAATCCACGTGCGCGTTCTGCAAAAAGCACCATTTGCATTCACATCTTGTGGTTTTGCAGAAAACTTCATCCGCGTCTACCAAAAGATGCATGTGCATGCTTAAAACGCGTTTTCGCACAAATGCGTGCGCGGGTGCTAAAAAGAGCAGCATCGGCATGCTTAGCACGTCGTTTGGTAGAAATCCACGTACGCGTTCTGCCAAAAGCACCATTTGCATGCACATCTTTTGGTTTTGCAGAAAACTTCATCCGCGTCTACCAAAAGATGCATGTGCATGCTTAAAACGCGTTTTCGCACAAATGCGTGCGCGGGTGCTAAAAAGAGCAGCATCGGCATGCTTAGCACGTCGTTTGGTAGAAATCCACGTGCGCGTTCTGCAAAAAGCACCATTTGCATGCACATCTTGTGGTTTTGCAGAAAACTTCATCCGTGTCTACCAAAAGATGCATGTGCATGCTTAAAACGCGTTTTCGCACAAATCCGTGCGCGTGTGCTAAAAAGAGCAGCATCGGCATGCTTAGCACGTCGTTTGGTAGAAATCCACGTGCGCGTTCTGCAAAAAGCACCATTTGCATGCACATCTTGTGGTTTTGCAGAAAACTTCATCCGCGTCTACCAAAAGATGCATGTGCATGCTTAAAACGCGTTTTCGCACAAATGTGTGCGCGGGTGCTAAAAAGAGCAGCATCGGCATGCTTAGCACGTCGTTTGGTAGAAATCCACGTGCGCGTTCTGCAAAAAGCACCATTTGCATTCACATCTTGTGGTTTTGCAGAAAACTTCATCCGCGTCTACCAAAAGATGCATGTGCATGCTTAAAACGCGTTTTCGCACAAATGCGTGCGCGGGTGCTAAAAAGAGCAGCATCGGCATGCTTAGCACGTCGTTTGGTAGAAATCCACGTACGCGTTCTGCCAAAAGCACCATTTGCATGCACATCTTTTGGTTTTGCAGAAAACTTCATCCGCGTCTACCAAAAGATGCATGTGCATGCTTAAAACGCGTTTTCGCACAAATGCGTGCGCGGGTGCTAAAAAGAGCAGCATCGGCATGCTTAGCACGTCGTTTGGTAGAAATCCACGTGCGCGTTCTGCAAAAAGCACCATTTGCATGCACATCTTGTGGTTTTGCAGAAAACTTCATCCGCGTCTACCAAAAGATACATGTGCATGCTTAAAACGCGTTTTCGCACAAATCCGTGCGCGGGTGCTAAAAAGAGCAGCATCGGCAAGCTTAGCACATCGTTTGGTAGAAATACACGTGCGCGTTCTGCAAAAAGCACCATTTGCATGCACATCTTGTGGTTTTGCAGAAAACTTCATCCGCGTCTACCAAAAGATGCATGTGCATGCTTAAAACGCGTTTTCGCACAAATGCGTGCGCGGGTGCTAAAAAGAGCAGCATCGGCATGCTTAGCACGTCGTTTGGTAGAAATCCACGTGCGCGTTCTGCAAAAAGCACCATTTGCATGCACATCTTGTGGTTTTGCAGAAAACTTCATCCGCGTCTACCAAAAGATGCGTGTGCATGCTTAAAACGCGTTTTCGCACAAATGCGTGCGCGGGTGCTAAAAAGAGCAGCATCGGCATGCTTAGCACGTCGTTTGGTAGAAATCCACGAGCGCGTTCTGCAAAAAGCACCATTTGCATGCACATCTTGTGGTTTTGCAGAAAACTTCATCCGCGTCTACCAAAAGATGCATGTGCATGCTTAAAACGCGTTTTCGCACAAATGCGTGCGCGGGTGCTAAAAAGAGCAGCATCGGCATGCTTAGCACGTCGTTTGGTAGAAATCCACGTGCGCGTTCTGCCAAAAGCACCATTTGCATGCACATCTTGTGGTTTTGCAGAAAACTTCATCCGCGTCTACCAAAAGATGCATGTGCATGCTTAAAACGCGTTTTCGCACAAATCCGTGCGCGGGTGCTAAAAAGAGCAGCATCGGCATGCTTAGCACGTCGTTTGGTAGAAATCCACGTGCGCGTTCTGCAAAAAGCACCATTTGCATGCACATCTTGTGGTTTTGCAGAAAACTTCATCCGCATCTACCAAAAGATGCATGTGCATGCTTAAAACGCGTTTTCGCACAAATGCGTGCGCGGGTGCTAAAAAGAGCAGCATCGGCATGCTTAGCACGTCGTTTGGTAGAAATCCACGTGCGCGTTCTGCAAAAAGCACCATTTGCATGCACATCTTGTGGTTTTGCAGAAAACTTCATCCGCGTCTACCAAAAGATGCATGTGCATGCTTAAAACGCGTTTTCGCAAAAATGCGTGCGCGGGTGCTAAATATAGCAGCATCGGCATGCTTAGCACGTCGTTTGGTAGAAATGCACGTGCGCGTTCTGCAAAAAGCACCATTTGCATGCACATCTTGTGGTTTTGCAGAAAACTTCATCCGCGTCTACCAAAAGATGCATGTGCATGCTTAAAACGCGTTTTCGCACAAATGCGTGCGCGGGTGCTAAAAAGAGCAGCATCGGCATGCTTAGCACGTCGTTTGGTAGAAATCCACGTGCGCGTTCTGCAAAAAGCACCATTTGCATGCACATCTTGTGGTTTTGCAGAAAACTTCATCCGCGTCTACCAAAAGATGCATGTGCATGCTTAAAACGCGTTTTCGCACAAATGCGTGCGCGGGTGCTAAAAAGAGCAGCATCGGCATGCTTATCACGTTGTTTGGTAGAAATTCACGTGCGCGTTCTGCAAAAAGCACCATTTGCATGCACATCTTGTGGTTTTGCAGAAAACTTCATCCGCGTCTACCAAAAGATGCATGTGCATGCTTAAAACGCGTTTTCGCACAAATGCGTGCGCGGGTGCTAAAAAGAGCAGCATCGGCATGCTTAGCACGTCGTTTGGTAGAAATCCACGTGCGCGTTCTGCAAAAAGTGCCATTTGCATGCACATCTTGTGGTTTTGCAGAAAACTTCATCCGCGTCTACCAAAAGATGCATGTGCATGCTTAAAACGCGTTTTCGCACAAATCCGTGCGCGGGTGCTAAAAAGAGCAGCATCGGCATGCTTAGCACGTCGTTTGGTAGAAATCCACGTGCGCGTTCTGCAAAAAGCACCATTTGCATGCACATCTTGTGGTTTTGCAGAAAACTTCATCCGCATCTACCAAAAGATGCATGTGCATGCTTAAAACGCGTTTTCGCACAAATGCGTGCGCGGGTGCTAAAAAGAGCAGCATCGGCATGCTTAGCACGTCGTTTGGTAGAAATCCACGTGCGCGTTCTGCAAAAAGCACCATTTGCATGCACATCTTGTGGTTTTGCAGAAAACTTCATCCGCGTCTACCAAAAGATGCATGTGCATGCTTAAAACGCGTTTTCGCAAAAATGCGTGCGCGGGTGCTAAATATAGCAGCATCGGCATGCTTAGCACGTCGTTTGGTAGAAATTCACGTGCGCGTTCTGCAAAAAGCACCATTTGCATGCACATCTTGTGGTTTTGCAGAAAACTTCATCCGCGTCTACCAAAAGATGCATGTGCATGCTTAAAACGCGTTTTCGCACAAATGCGTGCGCGGGTGCTAAAAAGAGCAGCATCGGCATGCTTAGCACGTTGTTTGGTAGAAATCCACGTGCGCGTTCTGCAAAAAGCACCATTTGCATGCACATCTTGTGGTTTTGCAGAAAACTTCATCCGCGTCTACCAAAAGATGCATGTGCATGCTTAAAACGCGTTTTCGCACAAATGCGTGCGCGGGTGCTAAAAAGAGCAGCATCGGCATGCTTAGCACGTCGTTTGGTAGAAATCCACGTACGCGTTCTGCCAAAAGCACCATTTGCATGCACATCTTTTGGTTTTGCAGAAAACTTCATCCGCGTCTACCAAAAGATGCATGTGCATGCTTAAAACGCGTTTTCGCACAAATGCGTGCGCGGGTGCTAAAAAGAGCAGCATCGGCATGCTTAGCACGTCGTTTGGTAGAAATCCACGTGCGCGTTCTGCAAAAAGCACCATTTGCATGCACATCTTGTGGTTTTGCAGAAAACTTCATCCGCGTCTACCAAAAGATACATGTGCATGCTTAAAACGCGTTTTCGCACAAATCCGTGCGCGGGTGCTAAAAAAAGCAGCATCGGCAAGCTTAGCACATCGTTTGGTAGAAATACACGTGCGCGTTCTGCAAAAAGCACCATTTGCATGCACATCTTGTGGTTTTGCAGAAAACTTCATCCGCGTCTACCAAAAGATGCATGTGCATGCTTAAAACGCGTTTTCGCACAAATGCGTGCGCGGGTGCTAAAAAGAGCAGCATCGGCATGCTTAGCACGTCGTTTGGTAGAAATCCACGTGCGCGTTCTGCAAAAAGCACCATTTGCATGCACATCTTGTGGTTTTGCAGAAAACTTCATCCGCGTCTACCAAAAGATGCGTGTGCATGCTTAAAACGCGTTTTCGCACAAATGCGTGCGCGGGTGCTAAAAAGAGCAGCATCGGCATGCTTAGCACGTCGTTTGGTAGAAATCCACGAGCGCGTTCTGCAAAAAGCACCATTTGCATGCACATCTTGTGGTTTTGCAGAAAACTTCATCCGCGTCTACCAAAAGATGCATGTGCATGCTTAAAACGCGTTTTCGCACAAATGCGTGCGCGGGTGCTAAAAAGAGCAGCATCGGCATGCTTAGCACGTCGTTTGGTAGAAATCCACGTGCGCGTTCTGCCAAAAGCACCATTTGCATGCACATCTTGTGGTTTTGCAGAAAACTTCATCCGCGTCTACCAAAAGATGCATGTGCATGCTTAAAACGCGTTTTCGCACAAATCCGTGCGCGGGTGCTAAAAAGAGCAGCATCGGCATGCTTAGCACGTCGTTTGGTAGAAATCCACGTGCGCGTTCTGCAAAAAGCACCATTTGCATGCACATCTTGTGGTTTTGCAGAAAACTTCATCCGCATCTACCAAAAGATGCATGTGCATGCTTAAAACGCGTTTTCGCACAAATGCGTGCGCGGGTGCTAAAAAGAGCAGCATCGGCATGCTTAGCACGTCGTTTGGTAGAAATCCACGTGCGCGTTCTGCAAAAAGCACCATTTGCATGCACATCTTGTGGTTTTGCAGAAAACTTCATCCGCGTCTACCAAAAGATGCATGTGCATGCTTAAAACGCGTTTTCGCAAAAATGCGTGCGCGGGTGCTAAATATAGCAGCATCGGCATGCTTAGCACGTCGTTTGGTAGAAATGCACGTGCGCGTTCTGCAAAAAGCACCATTTGCATGCACATCTTGTGGTTTTGCAGAAAACTTCATCCGCGTCTACCAAAAGATGCATGTGCATGCTTAAAACGCGTTTTCGCACAAATGCGTGCGCGGGTGCTAAAAAGAGCAGCATCGGCATGCTTAGCACGTCGTTTGGTAGAAATCCACGTGCGCGTTCTGCAAAAAGCACCATTTGCATGCACATCTTGTGGTTTTGCAGAAAACTTCATCCGCGTCTACCAAAAGATGCATGTGCATGCTTAAAACGCGTTTTCGCACAAATGCGTGCGCGGGTGCTAAAAAGAGCAGCATCGGCATGCTTAGCACGTCGTTTGGTAGAAATCCACGTGCGCGTTCTGCAAAAAGCACCATTTGCATGCACATCTTGTGGTTTTGCAGAAAACTTCATCCGCGTCTACCAAAAGATGCATGTGCATGCTTAAAACGCGTTTTCGCACAAATGCGTGCGCGGGTGCTAAAAAGAGCAGCATCGGCATGCTTATCACGTTGTTTGGTAGAAATTCACGTGCGCGTTCTGCAAAAAGCACCATTTGCATGCACATCTTGTGGTTTTGCAGAAAACTTCATCCGCGTCTACCAAAAGATGCATGTGCATGCTTAAAACGCGTTTTCGCACAAATGCGTGCGCGGGTGCTAAAAAGAGCAGCATCGGCATGCTTAGCACGTCGTTTGGTAGAAATCCACGTGCGCGTTCTGCAAAAAGTGCCATTTGCATGCACATCTTGTGGTTTTGCAGAAAACTTCATCCGCGTCTACCAAAAGATGCATGTGCATGCTTAAAACGCGTTTTCGCACAAATCCGTGCGCGGGTGCTAAAAAGAGCAGCATCGGCATGCTTAGCACGTCGTTTGGTAGAAATCCACGTGCGCGTTCTGCAAAAAGCACCATTTGCATGCACATCTTGTGGTTTTGCAGAAAACTTCATCCGCATCTACCAAAAGATGCATGTGCATGCTTAAAACGCGTTTTCGCACAAATGCGTGCGCGGGTGCTAAAAAGAGCAGCATCGGCATGCTTAGCACGTCGTTTGGTAGAAATCCACGTGCGCGTTCTGCAAAAAGCACCATTTGCATGCACATCTTGTGGTTTTGCAGAAAACTTCATCCGCGTCTACCAAAAGATGCATGTGCATGCTTAAAACGCGTTTTCGCAAAAATGCGTGCGCGGGTGCTAAATATAGCAGCATCGGCATGCTTAGCACGTCGTTTGGTAGAAATTCACGTGCGCGTTCTGCAAAAAGCACCATTTGCATGCACATCTTGTGGTTTTGCAGAAAACTTCATCCGCGTGTACCAAAAGATGCATGTGCATGCTTAAAACGCGTTTTCGCACAAATGCGTGCGCGGGTGCTAAAAAGAGCAGCATCGGCATGCTTAGCACGTTGTTTGGTAGAAATCCACGTGCGCGTTCTGCAAAAAGCACCATTTGCATGCACATCTTGTGGTTTTGCAGAAAACTTCATCCGCGTCTACCAAAAGATGCATGTGCATGCTTAAAACGCGTTTTCGCACAAATGCGTGCGCGGGTGCTAAAAAGAGCAGCATCGGCATGCTTAGCACGTCGTTTGGTAGAAATCCACGTGCGCGTTCTGCAAAAAGCACCATTTGCATGCACATCTTGTGGTTTTGCAGAAAACTTCATCCGCGTCTACCAAAAGATGCATGTGCATGCTTAAAACGCGTTTTCGCACAAATGCGTGCGCGGGTGCTAAAAAGAGCAGCATCGGTATGCTTAGCACGTCGTTTGGTAGAAATCCACGTGCGCGTTCTGCAAAAAGCACCATTTGCATGCACATCTTGTGGTTTTGCAGAAAACTTCATCCGCGTCTACCAAAAGATGCATGTGCATGCTTAAAACGCGTTTTCGCACAAATGCGTGCGCGGGTGCTAAAAAGAGCAGCATCGGCATGCTTAGCACGTCGTTTGGTAGAAATCCACGTGCGCGTTCTGCAAAAAGCACCATTTGCATGCACATCTTGTGGTTTTGCAGAAAACTTCATCCGCGTCTACCAAAAGATGCATGTGCATGCTTAAAACGCGTTTTCGCACAAATGCGTGCGCGGGTGCTAAAAAGAGCAGCATCGGCATGCTTAGCACGTCGTTTGGTAGAAATCCACGTGCGCGTTCTGCCAAAAGCACCATTTGCATGCACATCTTGTGGTTTTGCAGAAAACTTCATCCGCGTCTACCAAAAGATGCATGTGCATGCTTAAAACGCGTTTTCGCACAAATGCGTGCGCGGGTGCTAAAAAGAGCAGCATCGGTATGCTTAGCACGTCGTTTGGTAGAAATCCACGTGCGCGTTCTGCAAAAAGCACCATTTGCATGCACATCTTGTGGTTTTGCAGAAAACTTCATCCGCGTCTACCAAAAGATGCATGTGCATGCTTAAAACGCGTTTTCGCACAAATGCGTGCGCGGGTGCTAAAAAGAGCAGCATCGGCATGCTTAGCACGTCGTTTGGTAGAAATCCACGTGCGCGTTCTGCAAAAAGCACCATTTGCATGCACATCTTGTGGTTTTGCAGAAAACTTCATCCGCGTCTACCAAAAGATGCATGTGCATGCTTAAAACGCGTTTTCGCACAAATCCGTGCGCGGGTGCTAAAAAGAGCAGCATCGGCATGCTTAGCACGTCGTTTGGTAGAAATCCACGTGCGCGTTCTGCAAAAAGCACCATTTGCATTCACATCTTGTGGTTTTGCAGAAAACTTCATCCGCGTCTACCAAAAGATGCATGTGCATGCTTAAAACGCGTTTTCGCACAAATGCGTGCGCGGGTGCTAAAAAGAGCAGCATCGGCATGCTTAGCACGTCGTTTGGTAGAAATCCACGTACGCGTTCTGCCAAAAGCACCATTTGCATGCACATCTTTTGGTTTTGCAGAAAACTTCATCCGCGTCTACCAAAAGATGCATGTGCATGCTTAAAACGCGTTTTCGCACAAATGCGTGCGCGGGTGCTAAAAAGAGCAGCATCGGCATGCTTAGCACGTCGTTTGGTAGAAATCCACGTGCGCGTTCTGCAAAAAGCACCATTTGCATGCACATCTTGTGGTTTTGCAGAAAACTTCATCCGTGTCTACCAAAAGATGCATGTGCATGCTTAAAACGCGTTTTCGCACAAATCCGTGCGCGTGTGCTAAAATGAGCAGCATCGGCATGCTTAGCACGTCGTTTGGTAGAAATCCACGTGCGCGTTCTGCAAAAAGCACCATTTGCATGCACATCTTGTGGTTTTGCAGAAAACTTCATCCGCGTCTACCAAAAGATGCATGTGCATGCTTAAAACGCGTTTTCGCACAAATGTGTGCGCGGGTGCTAAAAAGAGCAGCATCGGCATGCTTAGCACGTCGTTTGGTAGAAATCCACGTGCGCGTTCTGCAAAAAGCACCATTTGCATTCACATCTTGTGGTTTTGCAGAAAACTTCATCCGCGTCTACCAAAAGATGCATGTGCATGCTTAAAACGCGTTTTCGCACAAATGCGTGCGCGGGTGCTAAAAAGAGCAGCATCGGCATGCTTAGCACGTTGTTTGGTAGAAATCCACGTGCGCGTTCTGCAAAAAGCACCATTTGCATGCACATCTTGTGGTTTTGCAGAAAACTTCATCCGCGTCTACCAAAAGATGCATGTGCATGCTTAAAACGCGTTTTCGCACAAATGCGTGCGCGGGTGCTAAAAAGAGCAGCATCGGCATGCTTAGCACGTCGTTTGGTAGAAATCCACGTGCGCGTTCTGCAAAAAGCACCATTTGCATGCACATCTTGTGGTTTTGCAGAAAACTTCATCCGCGTCTACCAAAAGATGCATGTGCATGCTTAAAACGCGTTTTCGCACAAATGCGTGCGCGGGTGCTAAAAAGAGCAGCATCGGTATGCTTAGCACGTCGTTTGGTAGAAATCCACGTGCGCGTTCTGCAAAAAGCACCATTTGCATGCACATCTTGTGGTTTTGCAGAAAACTTCATCCGCGTCTACCAAAAGATGCATGTGCATGCTTAAAACGCGTTTTCGCACAAATGCGTGCGCGGGTGCTAAAAAGAGCAGCATCGGCATGCTTAGCACGTCGTTTGGTAGAAATCCACGTGCGCGTTCTGCAAAAAGCACCATTTGCATGCACATCTTGTGGTTTTGCAGAAAACTTCATCCGCGTCTACCAAAAGATGCATGTGCATGCTTAAAACGCGTTTTCGCACAAATGCGTGCGCGGGTGCTAAAAAGAGCAGCATCGGCATGCTTAGCACGTCGTTTGGTAGAAATCCACGTGCGCGTTCTGCCAAAAGCACCATTTGCATGCACATCTTGTGGTTTTGCAGAAAACTTCATCCGCGTCTACCAAAAGATGCATGTGCATGCTTAAAACGCGTTTTCGCACAAATGCGTGCGCGGGTGCTAAAAAGAGCAGCATCGGCATGCTTAGCACGTCGTTTGGTAGAAATCCACGTGCGCGTTCTGCCAAAAGCACCATTTGCATGCACATCTTGTGGTTTTGCAGAAAACTTCATCCGCGTCTACCAAAAGATGCATGTGCATGCTTAAAACGCGTTTTCGCACAAATCCGTGCGCGGGTGCTAAAAAGAGCAGCATCGGCATGCTTAGCACGTCGTTTGGTAGAAATCCACGTGCGCGTTCTGCCAAAAGCACCATTTGCATGCACATCTTGTGGTTTTGCAGAAAACTTCATCCGCGTCTACCAAAAGATGCATGTGCATGCTTAAAACGCGTTTTCGCACAAATCCGTGCGCGGGTGCTAAAAAGAGCAGCATCGGCATGCTTAGCACGTCGTTTGGTAGAAATCCACGTGCGCGTTCTGCAAAAAGCACCATTTGCATGCACATCTTGTGGTTTTGCAGAAAACTTCATCCGCATCTACCAAAAGATGCATGTGCATGCTTAAAACGCGTTTTCGCACAAATGCGTGCGCGGGTGCTAAAAAGAGCAGCATCGGCATGCTTAGCACGTCGTTTGGTAGAAATCCACGTGCGCGTTCTGCAAAAAGCACCATTTGCATGCACATCTTGTGGTTTTGCAGAAAACTTCATCCGCGTCTACCAAAAGATGCATGTGCATGCTTAAAACGCGTTTTCGCAAAAATGCGTGCGCGGGTGCTAAATATAGCAGCATCGGCATGCTTAGCACGTCGTTTGGTAGAAATGCACGTGCGCGTTCTGCAAAAAGCACCATTTGCATGCACATCTTGTGGTTTTGCAGAAAACTTCATCCGCGTCTACCAAAAGATGCATGTGCATGCTTAAAACGCGTTTTCGCACAAATGCGTGCGCGGGTGCTAAAAAGAGCAGCATCGGCATGCTTAGCACGTCGTTTGGTAGAAATCCACGTGCGCGTTCTGCAAAAAGCACCATTTGCATGCACATCTTGTGGTTTTGCAGAAAACTTCATCCGCGTCTACCAAAAGATGCATGTGCATGCTTAAAACGCGTTTTCGCACAAATGCGTGCGCGGGTGCTAAAAAGAGCAGCATCGGCATGCTTATCACGTTGTTTGGTAGAAATTCACGTGCGCGTTCTGCAAAAAGCACCATTTGCATGCACATCTTGTGGTTTTGCAGAAAACTTCATCCGCGTCTACCAAAAGATGCATGTGCATGCTTAAAACGCGTTTTCGCACAAATGCGTGCGCGGGTGCTAAAAAGAGCAGCATCGGCATGCTTAGCACGTCGTTTGGTAGAAATCCACGTGCGCGTTCTGCAAAAAGTGCCATTTGCATGCACATCTTGTGGTTTTGCAGAAAACTTCATCCGCGTCTACCAAAAGATGCATGTGCATGCTTAAAACGCGTTTTCGCACAAATCCGTGCGCGGGTGCTAAAAAGAGCAGCATCGGCATGCTTAGCACGTCGTTTGGTAGAAATCCACGTGCGCGTTCTGCAAAAAGCACCATTTGCATGCACATCTTGTGGTTTTGCAGAAAACTTCATCCGCATCTACCAAAAGATGCATGTGCATGCTTAAAACGCGTTTTCGCACAAATGCGTGCGCGGGTGCTAAAAAGAGCAGCATCGGCATGCTTAGCACGTCGTTTGGTAGAAATCCACGTGCGCGTTCTGCAAAAAGCACCATTTGCATGCACATCTTGTGGTTTTGCAGAAAACTTCATCCGCGTCTACCAAAAGATGCATGTGCATGCTTAAAACGCGTTTTCGCAAAAATGCGTGCGCGGGTGCTAAATATAGCAGCATCGGCATGCTTAGCACGTCGTTTGGTAGAAATTCACGTGCGCGTTCTGCAAAAAGCACCATTTGCATGCACATCTTGTGGTTTTGCAGAAAACTTCATCCGCGTCTACCAAAAGATGCATGTGCATGCTTAAAACGCGTTTTCGCACAAATGCGTGCGCGGGTGCTAAAAAGAGCAGCATCGGCATGCTTAGCACGTTGTTTGGTAGAAATCCACGTGCGCGTTCTGCAAAAAGCACCATTTGCATGCACATCTTGTGGTTTTGCAGAAAACTTCATCCGCGTCTACCAAAAGATGCATGTGCATGCTTAAAACGCGTTTTCGCACAAATGCGTGCGCGGGTGCTAAAAAGAGCAGCATCGGCATGCTTAGCACGTCGTTTGGTAGAAATCCACGTACGCGTTCTGCCAAAAGCACCATTTGCATGCACATCTTTTGGTTTTGCAGAAAACTTCATCCGCGTCTACCAAAAGATGCATGTGCATGCTTAAAACGCGTTTTCGCACAAATGCGTGCGCGGGTGCTAAAAAGAGCAGCATCGGCATGCTTAGCACGTCGTTTGGTAGAAATCCACGTGCGCGTTCTGCAAAAAGCACCATTTGCATGCACATCTTGTGGTTTTGCAGAAAACTTCATCCGCGTCTACCAAAAGATACATGTGCATGCTTAAAAACGCGTTTTCGCACAAATCCGTGCGCGGGTGCTAAAAAGAGCAGCATCGGCAAGCTTAGCACATCGTTTGGTAGAAATACACGTGCGCGTTCTGCAAAAAGCACCATTTGCATGCACATCTTGTGGTTTTGCAGAAAACTTCATCCGCGTCTACCAAAAGATGCATGTGCATGCTTAAAACGCGTTTTCGCACAAATGCGTGCGCGGGTGCTAAAAAGAGCAGCATCGGCATGCTTAGCACGTCGTTTGGTAGAAATCCACGTGCGCGTTCTGCAAAAAGCACCATTTGCATGCACATCTTGTGGTTTTGCAGAAAACTTCATCCGCGTCTACCAAAAGATGCGTGTGCATGCTTAAAACGCGTTTTCGCACAAATGCGTGCGCGGGTGCTAAAAAGAGCAGCATCGGCATGCTTAGCACGTCGTTTGGTAGAAATCCACGAGCGCGTTCTGCAAAAAGCACCATTTGCATGCACATCTTGTGGTTTTGCAGAAAACTTCATCCGCGTCTACCAAAAGATGCATGTGCATGCTTAAAACGCGTTTTCGCACAAATGCGTGCGCGGGTGCTAAAAAGAGCAGCATCGGCATGCTTAGCACGTCGTTTGGTAGAAATCCACGTGCGCGTTCTGCCAAAAGCACCATTTGCATGCACATCTTGTGGTTTTGCAGAAAACCTCATCCGCGTCTACCAAAAGATGCATGTGCATGCTTAAAACGCGTTTTTCGCACAAATCCGTGCGCGGGTGCTAAAAAGAGCAGCATCGGCATGCTTAGCACGTCGTTTGGTAGAAATCCACGTGCGCGTTCTGCAAAAAGCACCATTTGCATGCACATCTTGTGGTTTTGCAGAAAACTTCATCCGCATCTACCAAAAGATGCATGTGCATGCTTAAAACGCGTTTTCGCACAAATGCGTGCGCGGGTGCTAAAAAGAGCACATCGGCATGCTTAGCACGTCGTTTGGTAGAAATCCACGTGCGCGTTCTGCAAAAAGCACCATTTGCATGCACATCTTGTGGTTTTGCAGAAAACTTCATCCGCGTCTACCAAAAGATGCATGTGCATGCTTAAAACGCGTTTTCGCAAAAATGCGTGCGCGGGTGCTAAATATAGCAGCATCGGCATGCTTAGCACGTCGTTTGGTAGAAATGCACGTGCGCGTTCTGCAAAAAGCACCATTTGCATGCACATCTTGTGGTTTTGCAGAAAACTTCATCCGCGTCTACCAAAAGATGCATGTGCATGCTTAAAACGCGTTTTCGCACAAATGCGTGCGCGGGTGCTAAAAAGAGCAGCATCGGCATGCTTAGCACGTCGTTTGGTAGAAATCCACGTGCGCGTTCTGCAAAAAGCACCATTTGCATGCACATCTTGTGGTTTTGCAGAAAACTTCATCCGCGTCTACCAAAAGATGCATGTGCATGCTTAAAACGCGTTTTCGCACAAATGCGTGCGCGGGTGCTAAAAAGAGCAGCATCGGCATGCTTAGCACGTCGTTTGGTAGAAATCCACGTGCGCGTTCTGCAAAAAGCACCATTTGCATGCACATCTTGTGGTTTTGCAGAAAACTTCATCCGCGTCTACCAAAAGATGCATGTGCATGCTTAAAACGCGTTTTCGCACAAATGCGTGCGCGGGTGCTAAAAAGAGCAGCATCGGCATGCTTATCACGTTGTTTGGTAGAAATTCACGTGCGCGTTCTGCAAAAAGCACCATTTGCATGCACATCTTGTGGTTTTGCAGAAAACTTCATCCGCGTCTACCAAAAGATGCATGTGCATGCTTAAAACGCGTTTTCGCACAAATGCGTGCGCGGGTGCTAAAAAGAGCAGCATCGGCATGCTTAGCACGTCGTTTGGTAGAAATCCACGTGCGCGTTCTGCAAAAAGTGCCATTTGCATGCACATCTTGTGGTTTTGCAGAAAACTTCATCCGCGTCTACCAAAAGATGCATGTGCATGCTTAAAACGCGTTTTCGCACAAATCCGTGCGCGGGTGCTAAAAAGAGCAGCATCGGCATGCTTAGCACGTCGTTTGGTAGAAATCCACGTGCGCGTTCTGCAAAAAGCACCATTTGCATGCACATCTTGTGGTTTTGCAGAAAACTTCATCCGCATCTACCAAAAGATGCATGTGCATGCTTAAAACGCGTTTTCGCACAAATGCGTGCGCGGGTGCTAAAAAGAGCAGCATCGGCATGCTTAGCACGTCGTTTGGTAGAAATCCACGTGCGCGTTCTGCAAAAAGCACCATTTGCATGCACATCTTGTGGTTTTGCAGAAAACTTCATCCGCGTCTACCAAAAGATGCATGTGCATGCTTAAAACGCGTTTTCGCAAAAATGCGTGCGCGGGTGCTAAATATAGCAGCATCGGCATGCTTAGCACGTCGTTTGGTAGAAATTCACGTGCGCGTTCTGCAAAAAGCACCATTTGCATGCACATCTTGTGGTTTTGCAGAAAACTTCATCCGCGTCTACCAAAAGATGCATGTGCATGCTTAAAACGCGTTTTCGCACAAATGCGTGCGCGGGTGCTAAAAAGAGCAGCATCGGCATGCTTAGCACGTCGTTTGGTAGAAATCCACGTGCGCGTTCTGCAAAAAGCACCATTTGCATGCACATCTTGTGGTTTTGCAGAAAACTTCATCCGCGTCTACCAAAAGATGCGTGTGCATGCTTAAAACGCGTTTTCGCACAAATGCGTGCGCGGGTGCTAAAAAGAGCAGCATCGGCATGCTTAGCACGTCGTTTGGTAGAAATCCACGAGCGCGTTCTGCAAAAAGCACCATTTGCATGCACATCTTGTGGTTTTGCAGAAAACTTCATCCGCGTCTACCAAAAGATGCATGTGCATGCTTAAAACGCGTTTTCGCACAAATGCGTGCGCGGGTGCTAAAAAGAGCAGCATCGGCATGCTTAGCACGTCGTTTGGTAGAAATCCACGTGCGCGTTCTGCCAAAAGCACCATTTGCATGCACATCTTGTGGTTTTGCAGAAAACTTCATCCGCGTCTACCAAAAGATGCATGTGCATGCTTAAAACGCGTTTTCGCACAAATCCGTGCGCGGGTGCTAAAAAGAGCAGCATCGGCATGCTTAGCACGTCGTTTGGTAGAAATCCACGTGCGCGTTCTGCAAAAAGCACCATTTGCATGCACATCTTGTGGTTTTGCAGAAAACTTCATCCGCATCTACCAAAAGATGCATGTGCATGCTTAAAACGCGTTTTCGCACAAATGCGTGCGCGGGTGCTAAAAAGAGCAGCATCGGCATGCTTAGCACGATCTGTCTCGCGTGTGTACGTGCGCGTTCTGCAAAAAGCACCATTTGCATGCACATCTTGTGGTTTTGCAGAAAACTTCATCCGCGTCTACCAAAAGATGCATGTGCATGCTTAAAACGCGTTTTCGCACAAATGCGTGCGCGGGTGCTAAAAAGAGCAGCATCGGCATGCTTAGCACGTCGTTTGGTAGAAATCGACGTGCGCGTTCTGCCAAAAGCACCATTTGCATGCACATCTTGTGGATTTGCAGAAAACTTCATCCGCGTCTACCAAAAGATGCATGTGCATGCTTAAAACGCGTTTTCGCACAAATGCGTGCGCGGGTGCTAAAAAGAGCAGCATCGGCATGCTTAGCACGTCGTTTGGTAGAAATCCACGTGCGCGTTCTGCAAAAAGCACCATTTGCATGCACATCTTGTGGTTTTGGAGAAAACTTCATCCGCGTCTACCAAAAGATGCATGTGCATGCTTAAAACGCGTTTTCGCACAAATGCGTGCGCGGGTGCTAAAAAGAGCAGCATCGGCATGCTTAGCACGTTGTTTGGTAGAAATCCACGTGCGCGTTCTGCAAAAAGCACCATTTGCATGCACATCTTGTGGTTTTGCAGAAAACTTCATCCGCGTCTACCAAAAGATGCATGTGCATGCTTAAAACGCGTTTTCGCACAAATGCGTGCGCGGGTGCTAAAAAGAGCAGCATCGGCATGCTTAGCACGTCGTTTGGTAGAAATCCACGTGCGCGTTCTGCAAAAAGCGCCATTTGCATGCACATCTTGTGGTTTTGCAGAAAACTTCATCCGCGTCTACCAAAAGATGCATGTGCATGCTTAAAACGCGTTTTCGCACAAATGCGTGCGCGGGTGCTAAAAAGAGCAGCATCGGCATGCTTAGCACGTCGTTTGGTAGAAATCCACGTGCGCGTTCTGCAAAAAGCACCATTTGCATGCACATCTTGTGGTTTTGCAGAAAACTTCATCCGCGTCTACCAAAAGATGCATGTGCATGCTTAAAACGCGTTTTCGCACAAATGCGTGCGCGGGTGCTAAAAAGAGCACCATCGGCATGCTTAGCACGTCGTTTGGTAGAAATCCACGTGCGCGTTCTGCAAAAAGCACCATTTGCATGCACATCTTGTGGTTTTGCAGAAAACTTCATCCGCGTCTACCAAAAGATGCATGTGCATGCTTAAAACGCGTTTTCGCAGAAATGCGTGCGCGGGTGCTAAAAAGAGCAGCATCGGCATGCTTAGCACGTCGTTTGGTAGAAATCCACGTGCGCGTTCTGCAAAAAGCACCATTTGCATGCACATCTTGTGGTTTTGCAGAAAACTTCATCCGCGTCTACCAAAAGATGCATGTGCGTGCTTAAAACGCGTTTTCGCACAAATGCGTGCGCGGGTGCTAAAAAGAGCAGCATCGGCATGCTTAGCACGTCGTTTGGTAGAAATCGACGTGCGCGTTCTGCCAAAAGCACCATTTGCATGCACATCTTGTGGTTTTGCATCAAATTTCATCCGCGTCTACCAAAAGATGCATGTGCATGCTTAAAACGCGTTTTCGCACAAATGCGTGCGCGGGTGCTAAAAAGAGCAGCATCGGCATGCTTAGCACGTCGTTTGGTAGAAATCCACGTGCGCGTTCTGCAAAAAGCACCATTTGCATGCACATCTTGTGGTTTTGCAGAAAAACTTCATCCGCGTCTACCAAAAGATGCATGTGCATGCTTAAAACGCGTTTTCGCACAAATGCGTGCGCGGGGTGCTAAAAGGAGCAGCATCGGCATGCTTAGCACGTCGTTTGGTAGAAATCGACGTGCGCGTTCTGCCAAAAAGCACCATTTGCATGCACATCTTGTGGTTTTGCAGAAAACTTCATCCGCGTCTACCAAAAGATGCATGTGCATGCTTAAAACGCGTTTTCGCACAAATGCGTGCGCGGGTGCTAAAAAGAGCAGCATCGGCATGCTTAGCACGTCGTTTGGTAGAAATCCACGTGCGCGTTCTGCAAAAAGCACCATTTGCATGCACATCTTGTGGTTTTGCAGAAAACTTCATCCGCGTCTACCAAAAGATGCATGTGCATGCTTAAAAACGCGTTTTCGCACAAATGCGTGCGCGGGTGCTAAAAAGAGCAGCATCGGCATGCTTAGCACGTTGTTTGGTAGAAATCCACGTGCGCGTTCTGCCAAAAGCACCATTTGCATGCACATCTTGTGGTTTTGCAGAAAACTTCATCCGCATCTACCAAAAGATGCATGTGCATGCTATAAAACGCGTTTTCGCACAAATCCGTGCGCGGGTGCTAAAAAGAGCAGCATCGGCAAGCTTAGCACATCGTTTGATAGAAGTCCACGTGCGCGTTCTGCAAAACGCACCATTTGCATGCACATCTTGTGGTTTTGCAGTAACTTCATCCGCGTCTACCAAAAGATGCATGTGCATGCTTAAAACGTGTTTTCGCACAAATGCGTGCGCGGGTGCTAAAAAGAGCAGCATCGGCATGCTTAGCACGTCGTTTGGTAGAAATCCACGTGCGCGTTCTGCAAAAAGCACCATTTGCATGCACATCTTGTGGTTTTGCAGAAAACTTCATCCGCGTCTACCAAAAGATGCATGTGCATGCTTAAAACGCGTTTTCGCACAAATGCGTGCGCGGGTGCTAAAAAGAGCAGCATCGGCATTGCTTAGCACGTCGTTTGGTAGAAATCCACGTGCGCGTTCTGCAAAAAGCACCATTTGCATGCACAACTTGTGGTTTTGCAGAAAACTTCATCCGCGTCTACCAAAAGATGCATGTGCATGCTTAAAACGCGTTTTCGCACAAAATGCGTGCGCGGGTGCTTAAAAGAGCAGCATCGGCATGCTTAGCACGTTGTTTGGTAGAAATCCACGTGCGCGTTCTGCAAAAAGCACCATTTGCATGCACATCTTGTGGTTTTGCAGAAAACTTCATCCGCGTCTACCAAAAGATGCATGTGCATGCTAAAACGTGTTTTCGCACAAATGCGTGCGCGGGTGCTAAAAAGAGCAGCATCGGCATGCTTAGCACGTCGTTTGGTAGAAATCCACGTGCGCGTTCTGCAAAAAGCGCCATTTGCATGCACATCTTGTGGTTTTGCAGAAAACTTCATCGGGCGTCTACCAAAAGATGCATGTGCATGCTTAAAACGCGTTTTCGCACAAATGCGTGCCGCGGGTGCTAAAAAGAGCAGCATCGGCATGCTTAGCACGTCGTTTGGTAGAAATCCACGTGCGCGTTCTGCAAAAAGCACCATTTGCATGCACATCTTGTGGTTTTGCAGAAAACTTCATCCGCGTCTACAAAAGATGCATGTGCATGCTTAAAACGCGTTTTCGCACAAATGCGTGCGCGGGTGCTAAAAAGAGCAGCATCGGCATGCTTAGCACGTCGTTTGGTAGAAATCCACGTGCGCGTTCTGCAAAAAGCACCATTTGCATGCACATCTTGTGGTTTTGCAGAAAACTTCATCCGCGTCTACCAAAAGATGCATGTGCATGCTTAAAACGCGTTTTCGCACAAATGCGTGCGCGGGTGCCTAAAAAGAGCAGCATCGGCATGCTTAGCACGTCGTTTGGTAGAAATCGACGTGCGCGTTCTGCAAAAAGCACCATTTGCATGCACATCTTGTGGTTTTGCAGAAAACCTTCATCCGCGTCTACAAAAGATGCATGTGCATGCTTAAAACGCGTTTTCGCACAAATGCGTGCGCGGGTGCTAAAAAGAGCAGCATCGGCATGCTTAGCACGTCGTTTGGTAGAAATCCACGTGCGCGTTCTGCAAAAAGCACCATTTGCATGCACATCTTGTGGTTTTGCAGAAAACTTCATCCGCGTCTACCAAAAGATGCATGTGCATGCTTAAAACGCGTTTTCGCAAAAATGCGTGCGCGGGTGCTAAATATAGCAGCATCGGCATGCTTAGCACGTCGTTTGGTAGAAATTCACGTGCGCGTTCTGCAAAAAGCACCATTTGCATGCACATCTTGTGGTTTTGCAGAAAACTTCATCCGCGTCTACCAAAAGATGCATGTGCATGCTTAAAACGCGTTTTCGCACAAATGCGTGCGCGGGTGCTAAAAAGAGCAGCATCGGCATGCTTAGCACGTTGTTTGGTAGAAATACACGTGCGCGTTCTGCAAAAAGCACCATTTGCATGCACATCTTGTGGTTTTGCAGAAAACTTCATCCGCGTCTACCAAAAGATGCATGTGCATGCTTAAAACGCGTTTTCGCACAAATGCGTGCGCGGGTGCTAAAAAGAGCAGCATCGGCATGCTTAGCACGTCGTTTGGTAGAAATCCACGTGCGCGTTCTGCAAAAAGCACCATTTGCTTGCACATCTTGTGGTTTTGCAGAAAACTTCATCCGCGTCTACCAAAAGATGCATGTGCATGCTTAAAACGCGTTTTCGCACAAATGCGTGCGCGGGTGCTAAAAAGAGCAGCATCGGTATGCTTAGCACGTCGTTTGGTAGAAATCCACGTGCGCGTTCTGCAAAAAGCACCATTTGCATGCACATCTTGTGGTTTTGCAGAAAACTTCATCCGCGTCTACCAAAAGATGCATGTGCATGCTTAAAACGCGTTTTCGCACAAATGCGTGCGCGGGTGCTAAAAAGAGCAGCATCGGCATGCTTAGCACGTCGTTTGGTAGAAATCCACGTGCGCGTTCTGCAAAAAGCACCATTTGCATGCACATCTTGTGGTTTTGCAGAAAACTTCATCCGCGTCTACCAAAAGATGCATGTGCATGCTTAAAACGCGTTTTCGCACAAATGCGTGCGCGGGTGCTAAAAAGAGCAGCATCGGCATGCTTAGCACGTCGTTTGGTAGAAATCGACGTGCGCGTTCTGCCAAAAGCACCATTTGCATGCACATCTTGTGGATTTGCAGAAAACTTCATCCGCGTCTACCAAAAGATGCATGTGCATGCTTAAAACGCGTTTTCGCACAAATGCGTGCGCGGGTGCTAAAAAGAGCAGCATCGGCATGCTTAGCACGTCGTTTGGTAGAAATCCACGTGCGCGTTCTGCAAAAAGCACCATTTGCATGCACATCTTGTGGTTTTGGAGAAAACTTCATCCGCGTCTACCAAAAGATGCATGTGCATGCTTAAAACGCGTTTTCGCACAAATGCGTGCGCGGGTGCTAAAAAGAGCAGCATCGGCATGCTTAGCACGTTGTTTGGTAGAAATCCACGTGCGCGTTCTGCAAAAAGCACCATTTGTTGTGGTTTTGCAGAAAACTTCATCCGCGTCTACCAAAGATGCATGTGCATGCTTAAAACGCGTTTTCGCACAAATGCGTGCGCGGGTGCTAAAAAGAGCAGCATCGGCATGCTTAGCACGTCGTTTGGTAGAAATCCACGTGCGCGTTCTGCAAAAAGCGCCATTTGCATGCACATCTTGTGGTTTTGCAGAAAACTTCATCCGCGTCTACCAAAAGATGCATGTGCATGCTTAAAACGCGTTTTCGCACAAATGCGTGCGCGGGTGCTAAAAAGAGCAGCATCGGCATGCTTAGCACGTCGTTTGGTAGAAATCCACGTGCGCGTTCTGCAAAAAGCACCATTTGCATGCACATCTTGTGGTTTTGCAGAAAACTTCATCCGCGTCTACCAAAAGATGCATGTGCATGCTTAAAACGCGTTTTCGCACAAATGCGTGCGCGGGTGCTAAAAAGAGCACCATCGGCATGCTTAGCACGTCGTTTGGTAGAAATCCACGTGCGCGTTCTGCAAAAAGCACCATTTGCATGCACATCTTGTGGTTTTGCAGAAAACTTCATCCGCGTCTACCAAAAGATGCATGTGCATGCTTAAAACGCGTTTTCGCACAAATGCGTGCGCGGGTGCTAAAAAGAGCAGCATCGGCATGCTTAGCACGTCGTTTGGTAGAAATCCACGTGCGCGTTCTGCAAAAAGCACCATTTGCATGCACATCTTGTGGTTTTGCAGAAAACTTCATCCGCGTCTACCAAAAGATGCAATGTGCATGCTTAAAACGCGTTTTCGCACAAATGCGTGCGCGGGTGCTAAAAAGAGCAGCATCGGCATGCTTAGCACGTCGTTTGGTAGAAATCCACGTGCGCGTTCTGCAAAAAGCACCATTTGCATGCACATCTTGTGGTTTTGCAGAAAACTTCATCCGCGTCTACCAAAAGATGCATGTGCATGCTTAAAACGCGTTTTCGCACAAATGCGTGCGCGGGTGCTAAAAAGAGCAGCATCGGCATGCTTAGCACGTCGTTTGGTAGAAATCCACGTGCTCGTTCTGCAAAAAGCACCATTTGCATGCACATCTTGTGGTTTTGCAGAAAACTTCATCCGCGTCTACCAAAAGATGCATGTGCATGCTTAAAACGCGTTTTCGCACAAATGCGTGCGCGGGTGCTAAAAAGAGCAGCATCGGCATGCTTAGCACGTCGTTTGGTAGAAATCTACGTGCGCGTTCTGCCAAAAGCACCATTTGCATGCATATCTTGTGGTTTTGCAGAAAACTTCATCCGCGTCTACCAAAAGATGCATGTGCATGCTTAAAACGCGTTTTCGCACAAATCCGTGCGCGGGTGCTAAAAAGAGCAGCATCGGCATGCTTAGCACGTCGTTTGGTAGAAATCCACGTGCGCGTTCTGCAAAAAGCACCATTTGCATGCACATCTTGTGGTTTTGCAGAAAACTTCATCCGCGTCTACCAAAAGATGCATGTGCATGCTTAAAACGCGTTTTCGCACAAATGCGCGCGCGGGTGCTAAAAAGAGCAGCATCGGCATGCTTAGCACGTCGTTTGGTAGAAATCCACGTGCGCGTTCTGCCAAAAGCACCATTTGCATGCACATGTTGTGGTTTTGCAGAAAACTTCATCCGCGTCTACCAAAAGATGCATGTGTATGCTTAAAACGCGTTTTCGCACAAATCCGTGCGCGGGTGCTAAAAAGAGCAGCATCGGCAAGCTTAGCACATCGTTTGGTAGAAATCCACGTGCGCGTTCTGCAAAAAGCACCATTTGCATGCACATCTTGTGGTTTTGCAGAAAACTTCATCCGCGTCTACCAAAAGATGCATGTGCATGCTTAAAACGCGTTTTCGCACAAATGCGTGCGCGGGTGCTAAAAAGAGCAGCATCGGCATGCTTAGCACGTCGTTTGGTAGAAATCCACGTGCGCGTTCTGCAAAAAGCACCATTTGCATGCACATCTTGTGGTTTTGCAGAAAACTTCATCCGCGTCTACCAAAAGATGCATGTGCATGCTTAAAACGCGTTTTCGCACAAATGCGTGCGCGGGTGCTAAAAAGAGCAGCATCGGCATGCTTAGCACGTCGTTTGGTAGAAATCCACGTGCGTGTTCTGCAAAAAGCACCATTTGCATGCACATCTTGTGGTTTTGCAGAAAACTTCATCCGCGTCTACCAAAAGATGCATGTGCATGCTTAAAACGCGTTTTCGCACAAATGCGTGCGCGGGTGCTAAAAAGAGCAGCATCGGCATGCTTAGCACGTCGTTTGGTAGAAATCCACGTGCGCGTTCTGCCAAAAGCACCATTTGCATGCACATCTTGTGGTTTTGCAGAAAACTATCCGCGTCTACCAAAAGATGCATGTGCATGCTTAAAACGCGTTTTCGCACAAATGCGTGCGCGGGTGCTAAAAAGAGCAGCATCGGCATGCTTAGCACGTCGTTGGTAGAAATCCACGTGCGCGTTCTGCCAAAACCACCATTTGCATGCACATCTTGTGGTTTTGCAGAAAACTTCATCCGCGTCTACCAAAAGATGCATGTGCATGCTTAAAACGCGTTTTCGCACAAATGCGTGCGCGGGTGCTAAAAAGAGCAGCATCGGCATGCTTAGCACGTCGTTTGGTAGAAATGCACGTGCGCGTTCTGCCAAAAGCACCATTTGCATGCACATCTTGTGGTTTTGCAGAAAACTTCATCCGCGTCTACCAAAAGATGCATGTGCATGCTTAAAACGCGTATTCGCACAAATCCGTGCGCGGGTGCTAAAAAGAGCAGCATCGGCATGCTTAGCACGTCGTTTGGTAGAAATCCACGTGCGCGTTCTGCAAAAAGCACCATTTGCATGCACATCTTGTGGTTTTGCAGAAAACTTCATCCGCGTCTACCAAAAGATGCATGTGCATGCTTAAAACGCGTTTTCGCACAAATGCGTGCGCGGGTGCTAAAAAGAGCAGCATCGGCATGCTTAGCACGTTGTTTGGTAGAAATCCACGTGCGCGTTCTGCAAAAAAGCACCATTTGCATGCACATCTTGTGGTTTTGCAGAAAACTTCATCCGCGTCTTCCAAAAGATGCATGTGCATGCTTAAAACGCCTTTTCGCACAAATGCGTGCGCGGGTGCTAAAAAGAGCAGCATCGGCATGCTTAGCACGTCGTTTGGTAGAAATCCACGTGCGCGTTCTGCAAAAAGCACCATTTGCATGCACATCTTGTGGTTTTGCAGAAAACTTCATCCGCGTCTACCAAAAGATGCATGTGCATGCTTAAAACGCGTTTTCGCACAAATGCGTGCGCGGGTGCTAAAAAGAGCAGCATCGGCATGCTTAGCACGTCGTTTGGTAGAAATCCACGTGCGCGTTCTGCAAAAAGCACCATTTGCATGCACATCTTGTGGTTTTGCAGAAAACTTCATCCGCGTCTACCAAAAGATGCATGTGCATGCTTAAAACGCGTTTTCGCACAAATGCGTGCGCGGGTGCTAAAAAGAGCAGCATCGGCATGCTTAGCACGTCGTTTGGTAGAAATCCACGTGGGCGTTCTGCCAAAAGCACCATTTGCATGCACATCTTGTGGTTTTGCAGAAAACTTCATCCGCGTCTACCAAAAGATGCATGTGCATGCTTAAAACGCGTTTTCGCACAAATCCGTGCGCAGGTGCTAAAAAGAGCAGCATCGGCAAGCTTAGCACATCGTTTGGTAGAAATCCACGTGCGCGTTCTGCAAAAAGCACCATTTGCATGCACATCTTGTGGTTTTGCAGAAAACTTCATCCGCGTCTACCAAAAGATGCATGTGCATGCTTAAAACGCGTTTTCGCACAAATGCGTGCGCGGGTGCTAAAAAGAGCAGCATCGGCATGCTTAGCACGTCGTTTGGTAGAAATCCACGTGCGCGTTCTGCAAAAAGCACCATTTGCATGCACATCTTGTGGTTTTGCAGAAAACTTCATCCGCGTCTTCCAAAAGATGCATGTGCATGCTTAAAACGCCTTTTCGCACAAATGCGTGCGCGGGTGCTAAAAAGAGCAGCATCGGCATGCTTAGCACGTCGTTTGGTAGAAATCCACGTGCGCGTTCTGCAAAAAGCACCATTTGCATGCACATCTTGTGGTTTTGCAGAAAACTTCATCCGCGTCTACCAAAAGATGCATGTGCATGCTTAAAACGCGTTTTCGCACAAATGCGTGCGCGGGTGCTAAAAAGAGCAGCATCGGCATGCTTAGCACGTCGTTTGGTAGAAATCCACGTGCGCGTTCTGCAAAAAGCACCATTTGCATGCACATCTTGTGGTTTTGCAGAAAACTTCATCCGCGTCTACCAAAAGATGCATGTGCATGCTTAAAACGCGTTTTCGCACAAATGCGTGCGCGGGTGCTAAAAAGAGCAGCATCGGCATGCTTAGCACGTCGTTTGGTAGAAATCCACGTGGGCGTTCTGCCAAAAGCACCATTTGCATGCACATCTTGTGGTTTTGCAGAAAACTTCATCCGCGTCTACCAAAAGATGCATGTGCATGCTTAAAACGCGTTTTCGCACAAATCCGTGCGCAGGTGCTAAAAAGAGCAGCATCGGCATGCTTAGCACGTCGTTTGGTAGAAATCGACGTGCGCGTTCTGCCAAAAGCACCATTTGCATGCACATCTTGTGGTTTTGCAGAAAACTTCATCCGCGTCTACCAAAAGATGCATGTGCATGCTTAAAACGCGTTTTCGCACAAATGCGTGCGCGAATGCTAAAAAGAGCAGCATCGGCATGCTTAGCACGTCGTTTGGTAGAAATCCACGTGCGCGTTCTGCAAAAAGCACCATTTGCATGCACATCTTGTGGTTTTGCAGAAAACTTCATCCGCGTCTACCAAAAGATGCATGTGCATGCTTAAAACGCGTTTTCGCACAAATGCGTGCGCGGGTGCTAAAAAGAGCAGCATCGGCATGCTTAGCACGTTGTTTGGTAGAAATCCACGTGCGCGTTCTGCCAAAAGCACCATTTGCATGCACATCTTGTGGTTTTGCAGAAAACTTCATCCGCAAATACCAAAAGATGCATGTGCATGCTTAAAACGCGTTTTCGCACAAATCCGTGCGCGGGTGCTAAAAAGAGCAGCATCGGCAAGCTTAGCACATCGTTTGATAGAAATCCACGTGCGCGTTCTGCAAAACGCACCATTTGCATGCACATCTTGTGGTTTTGCAGAAAACTTCATCCGCGTCTACCAAAAGATGCATGTGCATGCTTAAAACGTGTTTTCGCACAAATGCGTGCGCGGGTGCTAAAAAGAGCAGCATCGGCATGCTTAGCACGTCGTTTGGTAGAAATCCACGTGCGCGTTCTGCAAAAAGCACCATTTGCATGCACATCTTGTGGTTTTGCAGAAAACTTCATCCGCGTCTACCAAAAGATGCATGTGCATGCTTAAAACGCGTTTTCGCACAAATGCGTGCGCGGGTGCTAAAAAGAGCAGCATCGGCATGCTTAGCACGTCGTTTGGTAGAAATCCACGTGCGCGTTCTGCAAAAAGCACCATTTGCATGCACATCTTGTGGTTTTGCAGAAAACTTCATCCGCGTCTACCAAAAGATGCATGTGCATGCTTAAAACGCGTTTTCGCACAAATGCGTGCGCGGGTGCTAAAAAAGAGCAGCATCGGCATGCTTAGCACGTTGTTTGGTAGAAATCCACGTGCGCGTTCTGCAAAAAGCACCATTTGCATGCACATCTTGTGGTTTTGCAGAAAACTTCATCCGCGTCTACCAAAAGATGCATGTGCATGCTTAAAACGCGTTTTCGCACAAATGCGTGCGCGGGTGCTAAAAAGAGCAGCATCGGCATGCTTAGCACGTCGTTTGGTAGAAATCCACGTGCGCGTTCTGCAAAAAGCGCCATTTGCATGCACATCTTGTGGTTTTGCAGAAAACTTCATCCGCGTCTACCAAAAGATGCATGTGCATGCTTAAAACGCGTTTTCGCACAAATGCGTGCGCGGGTGCTAAAAAGAGCAGCATCGGCATGCTTAGCACGTCGTTTGGTAGAAATCCACGTGCGCGTTCTGCAAAAAGCACCATTTGCATGCACGTCTTGTGGTTTTGCAGAAAACTTCATCCGCGTCTACCAAAAGATGCATGTGCATGCTTAAAACGCGTTTTCGCACAAATGCGTGCGCGGGTGCTAAAAAGAGCAGCATCGGCATGCTTAGCACGTCGTTTGGTAGAAATCCACGTGCGCGTTCTGCAAAAAGCACCATTTGCATGCACATCTTGTGGTTTTGCAGAAAACTTCATCCGCGTCTACCAAAAGATGCATGTGCATGCTTAAAACGCGTTTTCGCACAAATGCGTGCGCGGGTGCTAAAAAGAGCAGCATCGGCATGCTTAGCACGTCGTTTGGTAGAAATCCACGTGCGCGTTCTGCAAAAAGCACCATTTGCATGCACATCTTGTGGTTTTGCAGAAAACTTCATCCGCGTCTACCAAAAGATGCATGTGCATGCTTAAAACGCGTTTTCGCACAAATGCGTGCGCGGGTGCTAAAAAGAGCAGCATCGGCATGCTTAGCACGTCGTTTGGTAGAAATCCACGTGCGCGTTCTGCAAAAAGCACCATTTGCATGCACATCTTGTGGTTTTGCAGAAAACTTCATCCGCGTCTACCAAAAGATGCATGTGCATGCTTAAAACGCGTTTTCGCACAAATGCGTGCGCGGGTGCTAAAAAGAGCAGCATCGGCATGCTTAGCACGTCGTTTGGTAGAAATCCACGTGCGCGTTCTGCAAAAAGCACCATTTGCATGCACATCTTGTGGTTTTGCAGAAAACTTCATCCGCGTCTACCAAAAGATGCATGTGCATGCTTAAAACGCGTTTTCGCACAAATGCGTGCGCGGGTGCTAAAAAGAGCAGCATCGGCATGCTTAGCACGTCGTTTGGTAGAAATCCACGTGCGCGTTCTGCAAAAAGCACCATTTGCATGCACATCTTGTGGTTTTGCAGAAAACTTCATCCGCGTCTACCAAAAGATGCATGTGCATGCTTAAAACGCGTTTTCGCACAAATGCGTGCGCGGGTGCTAAAAAGAGCAGCATCGGCATGCTTAGCACGTCGTTTGGTAGAAATCCACGTGCGCGTTCTGCAAAAAGCACAATTTGCATGCACATCTTGTGGTTTTGCAGAAAACTTCATCCGCGTCTACCAAAAGATGCATGTGCATGCTTAAAACGTGTTTTCGCACAAATGCGTGCGCGGGTGCTAAAAAGAGCAGCATCGGCATGCTTAGCACGTTGTTTGGTAGAAATCCACGTGCGCGTTCTGCCAAAAGCACCATTTGCATGCACATCTTGTGGTTTTGCAGAAAACTTCATCCGCATCTACCAAAAGATGCATGTGCATGCTTAAAACGCGTTTTCGCACAAATCCGTGCGCGGGTGCTAAAAAGAGCAGCATCGGCAAGCTTAGCACATCGTTTCATAGAAATCCACGTGCGCGTTCTGCAAAACGCACCATTTGCATGCACATCTTGTGGTTTTGCAGAAAACTTCATCCGCGTCTACCAAAAGATGCATGTGCATGCTTAAAACGTGTTTTCGCACAAATGCGTGCGCGGGTGCTAAAAAGAGCAGCATCGGCATGCTTAGCACGTCGTTTGGTAGAAATCCACGTGCGCGTTCTGCAAAAAGCACCATTTGCATGCACATCTTGTGGTTTTGCAGAAAACTTCATCCGCGTCTACCAAAAGATGCATGTGCATGCTTAAAACGCGTTTTCGCACAAATGCGTGCGCGGGTGCTAAAAAGAGCAGCATCGGCATGCTTAGCACGTCGTTTGGTAGAAATCCACGTGCGCGTTCTGCAAAAAGCACCATTTGCATGCACATCTTGTGGTTTTGCAGAAAACTTCATCCGCGTCTACCAAAAGATGCATGTGCATGCTTAAAACGCGTTTTCGCACAAATGCGTGCGCGGGTGCTAAAAAGAGCAGCATCGGCATGCTTAGCACGTCGTTTGGTAGAAATCGACGTGCGCGTTCTGCCAAAAGCACCATTTGCATGCACATCTTGTGGTTTTGCAGAAAACTTCATCCGCGTCTACCAAAAGATGTATGTGCATGCTTAAAACGCGTTTTCGCACAAATGCGTGCGCGGGTGCTAAAAAGAGCAGCATCGGCATGCTTAGCACGTCGTTTGGTAGAAATCCACGTGCGCGTTCTGCAAAAAGCACCATTTGCATGCACATCTTGTGGTTTTGCAGAAAACTTCATCCGCGTCTACCAATAGATGCATGTGCATGCTTAAAACGCGTTTTCGCACAAATGCGTGCGCGGGTGCTAAAAAGAGCAGCATCGGCATGCTTAGCACGTTGTTTGGTAGAAATCCACGTGCGCGTTCTGCCAAAAGCACCATTTGCATGCACATCTTGTGGTTTTGCAGAAAACTTCATCCGCGTCTACCAAAGATGCATGTGCATGCTTAAAACGCGTTTTCGCACAAATCCGTGCGCGGGTGCTAAAAAGAGCAGCATCGGCAAGCTTAGCACATCGTTTGGTAGAAATCCACGTGCGCGTTCTGCAAAAAGCACCATTTGCATGCACATCTTGTGGTTTTGCAGAAAACTTCATCCGCGTCTACCAAAAGATGCATGTGCATGCTTAAAACGCGTTTTCGCACAAATGCGCGCGCGGGTGCTAAAAAGAGCAGCATCGGCATGCTTAGCACGTCGTTTGGTAGAAATCGACGTGCGCGTTCTGCCAAAAGCACCATTTGCATGCACATCTTGTGGTTTTGCAGAAAACTTCATCCGCGTCTACCAAAAGATGTATGTGCATGCTTAAAACGCGTTTTCGCACAAATGCGTGCGCGGGTGCTAAAAAGAGCAGCATCGGCATGCTTAGCACGTCGTTTGGTAGAAATCCACGTGCGCGTTCTGCAAAAAGCACCATTTGCATGCACATCTTGTGGTTTTGCAGAAAACTTCATCCGCGTCTACCAAAAGATGCATGTGCATGCTTAAAACGCGTTTTCGCACAAATGCGCGCGCGGGTGCTAAAAAGAGCAGCATCGGCATGCTTAGCACGTCGTTTGGTAGAAATCCACGTGCGCGTTCTGCCAAAAGCACCATTTGCATGCACATGTTGTGGTTTTGCAGAAAACTTCATCCGCGTCTACCAAAAGATGCATGTGCATGCTTAAAACGCGTTTTCGCACAAATCCGTGCGCGGGTGCTAAAAAGAGCAGCATCGGCAAGCTTAGCACATCGTTTGGTAGAAATCCACGTGCGCGTTCTGCAAAAAGCACCATTTGCATGCACATCTTGTGGTTTTGCAGAAAACTTCATCCGCGTCTACCAAAAGATGCATGTGCATGCTTAAAACGCGTTTTCGCACAAATGCGTGCGCGGGTGCTAAAAAGAGCAGCATCGGCAAGCTTAGCACATCGTTTCATAGAAATCCACGTGCGCGTTCTGCAAAACGCACCATTTGCATGCACATCTTGTGGTTTTGCAGAAAACTTCATCCGCGTCTACCAAAAGATGCATGTGCATGCTTAAAACGTGTTTTCGCACAAATGCGTGCGCGGGTGCTAAAAAGAGCAGCATCGGCATGCTTAGCACGTCGTTTGGTAGAAATCCACGTGCGCGTTCTGCAAAAAGCACCATTTGCATGCACATCTTGTGGTTTTGCAGAAAACTTCATCCGCGTCTACCAAAAGATGCATGTGCATGCTTAAAACGCGTTTTCGCACAAATGCGTGCGCGGGTGCTAAAAAGAGCAGCATCGGCATGCTTAGCACGTCGTTTGGTAGAAATCCACGTGCGCGTTCTGCAAAAAGCACCATTTGCATGCACATCTTGTGGTTTTGCAGAAAACTTCATCCGCGTCTACCAAAAGATGCATGTGCATGCTTAAAACGCGTTTTCGCACAAATGCGTGCGCGGGTGCTAAAAAGAGCAGCATCGGCATGCTTAGCACGTCGTTTGGTAGAAATCGACGTGCGCGTTCTGCCAAAAGCACCATTTGCATGCACATCTTGTGGTTTTGCAGAAAACTTCATCCGCGTCTACCAAAAGATGTATGTGCATGCTTAAAACGCGTTTTCGCACAAATGCGTGCGCGGGTGCTAAAAAGAGCAGCATCGGCATGCTTAGCACGTCGTTTGGTAGAAATCCACGTGCGCGTTCTGCAAAAAGCACCATTTGCATGCACATCTTGTGGTTTTGCAGAAAACTTCATCCGCGTCTACCAATAGATGCATGTGCATGCTTAAAACGCGTTTTCGCACAAATGCGTGCGCGGGTGCTAAAAAGAGCAGCATCGGCATGCTTAGCACGTTGTTTGGTAGAAATCCACGTGCGCGTTCTGCCAAAAGCACCATTTGCATGCACATCTTGTGGTTTTGCAGAAAACTTCATCCGCGTCTACCAAAAGATGCATGTGCATGCTTAAAACGCGTTTTCGCACAAATCCGTGCGCGGGTGCTAAAAAGAGCAGCATCGGCAAGCTTAGCACATCGTTTGGTAGAAATCCACGTGCGCGTTCTGCAAAAAGCACCATTTGCATGCACATCTTGTGGTTTTGCAGAAAACTTCATCCGCGTCTACCAAAAGATGCATGTGCATGCTTAAAACGCGTTTTCGCACAAATGCGTGCGCGGGTGCTAAAAAGAGCAGCATCGGCATGCTTAGCACGTCGTTTGGTAGAAATCCACGTGCGCGTTCTGCCAAAAGCACCATTTGCATGCACATCTTGTGGTTTTGCAGAAAACTTCATCCGCGTCTACCAAAAGATGCATGTGCATGCTTAAAACGCGTTTTCGCACAAATCCGTGCGCGGGTGCTAAAAAGAGCAGCATCGGCAAGCTTAGCACATCGTTTGGTAGAAATCTACGTGCGCGTTCTGCAAAAAGCACCATTTGCATGCACATCTTGTGGTTTTGCAGAAAACTTCATCCGCGTCTACCAAAAGATGCATGTGCATGCTTAAAACGCGTTTTCGCACAAATGCGTGCGCGGGTGCTAAAAAGAGCAGCATCGGCATGCTTAGCACGTCGTTTGGTAGAAATCCACGTGCGCGTTCTGCAAAAAGCACCATTTGCATGCACATCTTGTGGTTTTGCAGAAAACTTCATCCGCGTCTACCAAAAGATGCATGTGCATGCTTAAAACGCGTTTTCGCACAAATGCGTGCGCGGGTGCTAAAAAGAGCAGCATCGGCATGCTTAGCACGTCGTTTGGTAGAAATCTACGTGCGCGTTCTGCCAAAAGCACCATTTGCATGCATATCTTGTGGTTTTGCAGAAAACTTCATCCGCGTCTACCAAAAGATGCATGTGCATGCTTAAAACGCGTTTTCGCACAAATCCGTGCGCGGGTGCTAAAAAGAGCAGCATCGGCATGCTTAGCACGTCGTTTGGTAGAAATCCACGTGCGCGTTCTGCAAAAAGCACCATTTGCATGCACATCTTGTGGTTTTGCAGAAAACTTCATCCGCGTCTACCAAAAGATGCATGTGCATGCTTAAAACGCGTTTTCGCACAAATGCGCGCGCGGGTGCTAAAAAGAGCAGCATCGGCATGCTTAGCACGTCGTTTGGTAGAAATCCACGTGCGCGTTCTGCCAAAAGCACCATTTGCATGCACATGTTGTGGTTTTGCAGAAAACTTCATCCGCGTCTACCAAAAGATGCATGTGCATGCTTAAAACGCGTTTTCGCACAAATCCGTGCGCGGGTGCTAAAAAGAGCAGCATCGGCAAGCTTAGCACATCGTTTGGTAGAAATCCACGTGCGCGTTCTGCAAAAAGCACCATTTGCATGCACATCTTGTGGTTTTGCAGAAAACTTCATCCGCGTCTACCAAAAGATGCATGTGCATGCTTAAAACGCGTTTTCGCACAAATGCGTGCGCGGGTGCTAAAAAGAGCAGCATCGGCATGCTTAGCACGTCGTTTGGTAGAAATCCACGTGCGCGTTCTGCAAAAAGCACCATTTGCATGCACATCTTGTGGTTTTGCAGAAAACTTCATCCGCGTCTACCAAAAGATGCATGTGCATGCTTAAAACGCGTTTTCGCACAAATGCGGCGCGGGTGCTAAAAAGAGCAGCATCGGCATGCTTAGCACGTCGTTTGGTAGAAATCCACGTGCGTGTTCTGCAAAAAGCACCATTTGCATGCACATCTTGTGGTTTTGCAGAAAACTTCATCCGCGTCTACCAAAAGATGCATGTGCATGCTTAAAACGCGTTTTCGCACAAATGCGTGCGCGGGTGCTAAAAAGAGCAGCATCGGCATGCTTAGCACGTCGTTTGGTTGAAATCCACGTGCGCGTTCTGCCAAAAGCACCATTTGCATGCACATCTTGTGGTTTTGCAGAAAACTATCCGCGTCTACCAAAAGATGCATGTGCATGCTTAAAACGCGTTTTCGCACAAATGCGTGCGCGGGTGCTAAAAAGAGCAGCATCGGCATGCTTAGCACGTCGTTTGGTAGAAATCCACGTGCGCGTTCTGCAAAAAGCACCATTTGCATGCACATCTTGTGGTTTTGCAGAAAACTTCATCCGCGTCTACCAAAAGATGTATGTGCATGCTTAAAACGCGTTTTCGCACAAATGCGTGCGCGGGTGCTAAAAAGAGCAGCATCTGCATGCTTAGCACGTCGTTTGGTAGAAATCCACGTGCGCGTTCTGCAAAAAGCACCATTTGCATGCACATCTTGTGGTTTTGCAGAAAACTTCATCCGCGTCTACCAATAGATGCATGTGCATGCTTAAAACGCGTTTTCGCACAAATGCGTGCGCTGGTGCTAAAAAGAGCAGCATCGGCATGCTTAGCACGTTGTTTGGTAGAAATCCACGTGCGCGTTCTGCCAAAAGCACCATTTGCATGCACATCTTGTGGTTTTGCAGAAAACTTCATCCGCGTCTACCAAAAGATGCATGTGCATGCTTAAAACGCGTTTTCGCACAAATCCGTGCGCGGGTGCTAAAAAGAGCAGCATCGGCAAGCTTAGCACATCGTTTGGTAGAAATCCACGTGCGCGTTCTGCAAAAAGCACCATTTGCATGCACATCTTGTGGTTTTGCAGAAAACTTCATCCGCGTCTACCAAAAGATGCATGTGCATGCTTAAAACGCGTTTTCGCACAAATGCGTGCGCGGGTGCTAAAAAGAGCAGCATCGGCATGCTTAGCACGTCGTTTGGTAGAAATCCACGTGCGCGTTCTGCCAAAAGCACCATTTGCATGCACATCTTGTGGTTTTGCAGAAAACTTCATCCGCGTCTACCAAAAGATGCATGTGCATGCTTAAAACGCGTTTTCGCACAAATCCGTGCGCGGGTGCTAAAAAGAGCAGCATCGGCAAGCTTAGCACATCGTTTGGTAGAAATCTACGTGCGCGTTCTGCAAAAAGCACCATTTGCATGCACATCTTGTGGTTTTGCAGAAAACTTCATCCGCGTCTACCAAAAGATGCATGTGCATGCTTAAAACGCGTTTTCGCACAAATGCGTGCGCGGGTGCTAAAAAGAGCAGCATCGGCATGCTTAGCACGTCGTTTGGTAGAAATCCACGTGCGCGTTCTGCCAAAAGCACCATTTGCATGCACATCTTGTGGTTTTGCAGAAAACTTCATCCGCGTCTACCAAAAGATGCATGTGCATGCTTAAAACGCGTTTTCGCACAAATGCGTGCGCGGGTGCTAAAAAGAGCAGCATCGGCATGCTTAGCACGTCGTTTGGTAGAAATCCACGTGCGCGTTCTGCAAAAAGCACCATTTGCATGCACATCTTGTGGTTTTGCAGAAAACTTCATCCGCGTCTACCAAAAGATGCATGTGCATGCTTAAAACGCGTTTTCGCACAAATGCGTGCGCGGGTGCTAAAAAGAGCAGCATCGGCATGCTTAGCACGTCGTTTGGTAGAAATCTACGTGCGCGTTCTGCCAAAAGCACCATTTGCATGCATATCTTGTGGTTTTGCAGAAAACTTCATCCGCGTCTACCAAAAGATGCATGTGCATGCTTAAAACGCGTTTTCGCACAAATCCGTGCGCGGGTGCTAAAAAGAGCAGCATCGGCATGCTTAGCACGTCGTTTGGTAGAAATCCACGTGCGCGTTCTGCAAAAAGCACCATTTGCATGCACATCTTGTGGTTTTGCAGAAAACTTCATCCGCGTCTACCAAAAGATGCATGTGCATGCTTAAAACGCGTTTTCGCACAAATGCGCGCGCGGGTGCTAAAAAGAGCAGCATCGGCATGCTTAGCACGTCGTTTGGTAGAAATCCACGTGCGCGTTCTGCCAAAAGCACCATTTGCATGCACATGTTGTGGTTTTGCAGAAAACTTCATCCGCGTCTACCAAAAGATGCATGTGCATGCTTAAAACGCGTTTTCGCACAAATCCGTGCGCGGGTGCTAAAAAGAGCAGCATCGGCAAGCTTAGCACATCGTTTGGTAGAAATCCACGTGCGCGTTCTGCAAAAAGCACCATTTGCATGCACATCTTGTGGTTTTGCAGAAAACTTCATCCGCGTCTACCAAAAGATGCATGTGCATGCTTAAAACGCGTTTTCGCACAAATGCGTGCGCGGGTGCTAAAAAGAGCAGCATCGGCATGCTTAGCACGTCGTTTGGTAGAAATCCACGTGCGCGTTCTGCAAAAAGCACCATTTGCATGCACATCTTGTGGTTTTGCAGAAAACTTCATCCGCGTCTACCAAAAGATGCATGTGCATGCTTAAAACGCGTTTTCGCACAAATGCGTGCGCGGGTGCTAAAAAGAGCAGCATCGGCATGCTTAGCACGTCGTTTGGTAGAAATCCACGTGCGTGTTCTGCAAAAAGCACCATTTGCATGCACATCTTGTGGTTTTGCAGAAAACTTCATCCGCGTCTACCAAAAGATGCATGTGCATGCTTAAAACGCGTTTTCGCACAAATGCGTGCGCGGGTGCTAAAAAGAGCAGCATCGGCATGCTTAGCACGTCGTTTGGTTGAAATCCACGTGCGCGTTCTGCCAAAAGCACCATTTGCATGCACATCTTGTGGTTTTGCAGAAAACTATCCGCGTCTACCAAAAGATGCATGTGCATGCTTAAAACGCGTTTTCGCACAAATGCGTGCGCGGGTGCTAAAAAGAGCAGCATCGGCATGCTTAGCACGTCGTTTGGTAGAAATCGACGTGCGCGTTCTGCCAAAAGCACCATTTGCATGCACATCTTGTGGTTTTGCAGAAAACTTCATCCGCGTCTACCAAAAGATGCATGTGCATGCTTAAAACGCGTTTTCGCACAAATGCGTGCGCGGGTGCTAAAAAGAGCAGCATCGGCATGCTTAGCACGTCGTTTGGTAGAAATGCACGTGCGCGTTCTGCCAAAAGCACCATTTGCATGCACATCTTGTGGTTTTGCAGAAAACTTCATCCGCGTCTACCAAAAGATGCATGTGCATGCTTAAAACGCGTATTCGCACAAATCCGTGCGCGGGTGCTAAAAAGAGCAGCATCGGCATGCTTAGCACGTCGTTTGGTAGAAATCCACGTGCGCGTTCTGCAAAAAGCACCATTTGCATGCACATCTTGTGGTTTTGCAGAAAACTTCATCCGCGTCTACCAAAAGATGCATGTGCATGCTTAAAACGCGTTTTCGCACAAATGCGTGCGCGGGTGCTAAAAAGAGCAGCATCGGCATGCTTAGCACGTTGTTTGGTAGAAATCCACGTGCGCGTTCTGCAAAAAGCACCATTTGCATGCACATCTTGTGGTTTTGCAGAAAACTTCATCCGCGTCTACCAAAAGATGCATGTGCATGCTTAAAACGCGTTTTCGCACAAATGCGTGCGCGGGTGCTAAAAAGAGCAGCATCGGCATGCTTAGCACGTCGTTTGGTAGAAATCCACGTGCGCGTTCTGCAAAAAGCACCATTTGCATGCACATCTTGTGGTTTTGCAGAAAACTTCATCCGCGTCTTCCAAAAGATGCATGTGCATGCTTAAAACGCCTTTTCGCACAAATGCGTGCGCGGGTGCTAAAAAGAGCAGCATCGGCATGCTTAGCACGTCGTTTGGTAGAAATACACGTGCGCGTTCTGCAAAAAGCACCATTTGCATGCACATCTTGTGGTTTTGCAGAAAACTTCATCCGCGTCTACCAAAAGATGCATGTGCATGCTTAAAACGCGTTTTCGCACAAATCCGTGCGCAGGTGCTAAAAAGAGCAGCATCGGCAAGCTTAGCACATCGTTTGGTAGAAATCCACGTGCGCGTTCTGCAAGAAGCACCATTTGCATGCACATCTTGTGGTTTTGCAGAAAACTTCATCCGCGTCTACCAAAAGATGCATGTGCATGCTTAAAACGCGTTTTCGCACAAATGCGTGCGCGGGTGCTAAAAAGAGCAGCATCGGCATGCTTAGCACGTCGTTTGGTAGAAATCCACGTGCGCGTTCTGCCAAAAGCACCATTTGCATGCACATCTTGTGGTTTTGCACAAAACTTCATCCGCGTCTACCAAAAGATGCATGTGCATGCTTAAAACGCGTTTTCGCACAAATCCGTGCGCGGGTGCTAAAAAGAGCAGCATCGGCAAGCTTAGCACATCGTTTGGTAGAAATCCACGTGCGCGTTCTGCAAAAAGCACCATTTGCATGCACATCTTGTGGTTTTGCAGAAAACTTCATCCGCGTCTACCAAAAGATGCATGTGCATGCTTAAAACGCGTTTTCGCACAAATGCGTGCGCGGGTGCTAAAAAGAGCAGCATCGGCATGCTTAGCACGTCGTTTGGTAGAAATCCACGTGCGCGTTCTGCAAAAAGCACCATTTGCATGCACATCTTGTGGTTTTGCAGAAAACTTCATCCGCGTCTACCAAAAGATGCATGTGCATGCTTAAAACGCGTTTTCGCACAAATGCGTGCGCGGGTGCTAAAAAGAGCAGCATCGGCATGCTTAGCACGTCGTTTGGTAGAAATCCACGTGCGTGTTCTGCAAAAAGCACCATTTGCATGCACATCTTGTGGTTTTGCAGAAAACTTCATCCGCGTCTACCAAAAGATGCATGTGCATGCTTAAAACGCGTTTTCGCACAAATGCGTGCGCGGGTGCTAAAAAGAGCAGCATCGGCATGCTTAGCACGTCGTTTGGTAGAAATCCACGTGCGCGTTCTGCCAAAAGCACCATTTGCATGCACATCTTGTGGTTTTGCAGAAAACTATCCGCGTCTACCAAAAGATGCATGTGCATGCTTAAAACGCGTTTTCGCACAAATGCGTGCGCGGGTGCTAAAAAGAGCAGCATCGGCATGCTTAGCACGTCGTTTGGTAGAAATCCACGTGCGCGTTCTGCCAAAAGCACCATTTGCATGCACATCTTGTGGTTTTGCAGAAAACTTCATCCGCGTCTACCAAAAGATGCATGTGCATGCTTAAAACGCGTTTTCGCACAAATGCGTGCGCGGGTGCTAAAAAGAGCAGCATCGGCATGCTTAGCACGTCGTTTGGTAGAAATGCACGTGCGCGTTCTGCCAAAAGCACCATTTGCATGCACATCTTGTGGTTTTGCAGAAAACTTCATCCGCGTCTACCAAAAGATGCATGTGCATGCTTAAAACGCGTATTCGCACAAATCCGTGCGCGGGTGCTAAAAAGAGCAGCATCGGCATGCTTAGCACGTCGTTTGGTAGAAATCCACGTGCGCGTTCTGCAAAAACCACCATTTGCATGCACATCTTGTGGTTTTGCAGAAAACTTCATCCGCGTCTACCAAAAGATGCATGTGCATGCTTAAAACGCGTTTTCGCACAAATGCGTGCGCGGGTGCTAAAAAGAGCAGCATCGGCATGCTTAGCACGTTGTTTGGTAGAAATCCACGTGCGCGTTCTGCCAAAAGCACCATTTGCATGCACATCTTGTGGTTTTGCAGAAAACTTCATCCGCGTCTACCAAAAGATGCATGTGCATGCTTAAAACGCGTATTCGCACAAATCCGTGCGCGGGTGCTAAAAAGAGCAGCATCGGCATGCTTAGCACGTCGTTTGGTAGAAATCGACGTGCGCGTTCTGCCAAAAGCACCATTTGCATGCACATCTTGTGGTTTTGCAGAAAATTTCATCCGCGTCTACCAAAAGATGCATGTGCATGCTTAAAACGCGTTTTCGCACAAATGCGTGCGCGGGTGCTAAAAAGAGCAGCATCGGCATGCTTAGCACGTCGTTTGGTAGAAATCCACGTGCGCGTTCTGCAAAAAGCACCATTTGCATGCACATCTTGTGGTTTTGCAGAAAACTTCATCCGCGTCTACCAAAAGATGCATGTGCATGCTTAAAACGCGTTTTCGCACAAATGCGTGCGCGGGTGCTAAAAAGAGCAGCATCGGCATGCTTAGCACGTCGTTTGGTAGAAATCGACGTGCGCGTTCTGCCAAAAGCACCATTTGCATGCACATCTTGTGGTTTTGCAGAAAACTTCATCCGCGTCTTCCAAAAGATGCATGTGCATGCTTAAAACGCCTTTTCGCACAAATGCGTGCGCGGGTGCTAAAAAGAGCAGCATCGGCATGCTTAGCACGTCGTTTGGTAGAAATCCACGTGCGCGTTCTGCAAAAAGCACCATTTGCATGCACATCTTGTGGTTTTGCAGAAAACTTCATCCGCGTCTTCCAAAAGATGCATGTGCATGCTTAAAACGCCTTTTCGCACAAATGCGTGCGCGGGTGCTAAAAAGAGCAGCATCGGCATGCTTAGCACGTCGTTTGGTAGAAATCCACGTGCGCGTTCTGCAAAAAGCACCATTTGCATGCACATCTTGTGGTTTTGCAGAAAACTTCATCCGCGTCTACCAAAAGATGCATGTGCATGCTTAAAACGCGTTTTCGCACAAATCCGTGCGCAGGTGCTAAAAAGAGCAGCATCGGCAAGCTTAGCACATCGTTTGGTAGAAATCCACGTGCGCGTTCTGCAAGAAGCACCATTTGCATGCACATCTTGTGGTTTTGCAGAAAACTTCATCCGCGTCTACCAAAAGATGCATGTGCATGCTTAAAACGCGTTTTCGCACAAATGCGTGCGCGGGTGCTAAAAAGAGCAGCATCGGCATGCTTAGCACGTCGTTTGGTAGAAATCCACGTGCGCGTTCTGCCAAAAGCACCATTTGCATGCACATCTTGTGGTTTTGCACAAAACTTCATCCGCGTCTACCAAAAGATGCATGTGCATGCTTAAAACGCGTTTTCGCACAAATCCGTGCGCGGGTGCTAAAAAGAGCAGCATCGGCAAGCTTAGCACATCGTTTGGTAGAAATCCACGTGCGCGTTCTGCAAAAAGCACCATTTGCATGCACATCTTGTGGTTTTGCAGAAAACTTCATCCGCGTCTACCAAAAGATGCATGTGCATGCTTAAAACGCGTTTTCGCACAAATGCGTGCGCGGGTGCTAAAAAGAGCAGCATCGGCATGCTTAGCACGTCGTTTGGTAGAAATCCACGTGCGCGTTCTGCAAAAAGCACCATTTGCATGCACATCTTGTGGTTTTGCAGAAAACTTCATCCGCGTCTACCAAAAGATGCATGTGCATGCTTAAAACGCGTTTTCGCACAAATGCGTGCGCGGGTGCTAAAAAGAGCAGCATCGGCATGCTTAGCACGTCGTTTGGTAGAAATCCACGTGCGTGTTCTGCAAAAAGCACCATTTGCATGCACATCTTGTGGTTTTGCAGAAAACTTCATCCGCGTCTACCAAAAGATGCATGTGCATGCTTAAAACGCGTTTTCGCACAAATGCGTGCGCGGGTGCTAAAAAGAGCAGCATCGGCATGCTTAGCACGTCGTTTGGTAGAAATCCACGTGCGCGTTCTGCCAAAAGCACCATTTGCATGCACATCTTGTGGTTTTGCAGAAAACTATCCGCGTCTACCAAAAGATGCATGTGCATGCTTAAAACGCGTTTTCGCACAAATGCGTGCGCGGGTGCTAAAAAGAGCAGCATCGGCATGCTTAGCACGTCGTTTGGTAGAAATCCACGTGCGCGTTCTGCCAAAAGCACCATTTGCATGCACATCTTGTGGTTTTGCAGAAAACTTCATCCGCGTCTACCAAAAGATGCATGTGCATGCTTAAAACGCGTTTTCGCACAAATGCGTGCGCGGGTGCTAAAAAGAGCAGCATCGGCATGCTTAGCACGTCGTTTGGTAGAAATGCACGTGCGCGTTCTGGCAAAAGCACCATTTGCATGCACATCTTGTGGTTTTGCAGAAAACTTCATCCGCGTCTACCAAAAGATGCATGTGCATGCTTAAAACGCGTATTCGCACAAATCCGTGCGCGGGTGCTAAAAAGAGCAGCATCGGCATGCTTAGCACGTCGTTTGGTAGAAATCCACGTGCGCGTTCTGCAAAAACCACCATTTGCATGCACATCTTGTGGTTTTGCAGAAAACTTCATCCGCGTCTACCAAAAGATGCATGTGCATGCTTAAAACGCGTTTTCGCACAAATGCGTGCGCGGGTGCTAAAAAGAGCAGCATCGGCATGCTTAGCACGTTGTTTGGTAGAAATCCACGTGCGCGTTCTGCCAAAAGCACCATTTGCATGCACATCTTGTGGTTTTGCAGAAAACTTCATCCGCGTCTACCAAAAGATGCATGTGCATGCTTAAAACGCGTATTCGCACAAATCCGTGCGCGGGTGCTAAAAAGAGCAGCATCGGCATGCTTAGCACGTCGTTTGGTAGAAATCGACGTGCGCGTTCTGCCAAAAGCACCATTTGCATGCACATCTTGTGGTTTTGCAGAAAATTTCATCCGCGTCTACCAAAAGATGCATGTGCATGCTTAAAACGCGTTTTCGCACAAATGCGTGCGCGGGTGCTAAAAAGAGCAGCATCGGCATGCTTAGCACGTCGTTTGGTAGAAATCCACGTGCGCGTTCTGCAAAAAGCACCATTTGCATGCACATCTTGTGGTTTTGCAGAAAACTTCATCCGCGTCTACCAAAAGATGCATGTGCATGCTTAAAACGCGTTTTCGCACAAATGCGTGCGCGGGTGCTAAAAAGAGCAGCATCGGCATGCTTAGCACGTCGTTTGGTAGAAATCGACGTGCGCGTTCTGCCAAAAGCACCATTTGCATGCACATCTTGTGGTTTTGCAGAAAACTTCATCCGCGTCTACCAAAAGATGCATGTGCATGCTTAAAACGCGTTTTCGCACAAATGCGTGCGCGGGTGCTAAAAAGAGCAGCATCGGCATGCTTAGCACGTCGTTTGGTAGAAATCCACGTGCGCGTTCTGCAAAAAGCACCATTTGCATGCACATCTTGTGGTTTTGCAGAAAACTTCATCCGCGTCTACCAAAAGATGCATGTGCATGCTTAAAACGCGTTTTCGCACAAATGCGTGCGCGGGTGCTAAAAAGAGCAGCATCGGCATGCTTAGCACGTTGTTTGGTAGAAATCCACGTGCGCGTTCTGCCAAAAGCACCATTTGCATGCACATCTTGTGGTTTTGCAGAAAACTTCATCCGCATCTACCAAAAGATGCATGTGCATGCTTAAAACGCGTTTTCGCACAAATCCGTGCGCGGGTGCTAAAAAGAGCAGCATCGGCAAGCTTAGCACATCGTTTGATAGAAGTCCACGTGCGCGTTCTGCAAAACGCACCATTTGCATGCACATCTTGTGGTTTTGCAGTAAACTTCATCCGCGTCTACCAAAAGATGCATGTGCATGCTTAAAACGTGTTTTCGCACAAATGCGTGCGCGGGTGCTAAAAAGAGCAGCATCGGCATGCTTAGCACGTCGTTTGGTAGAAATCCACGTGCGCGTTCTGCAAAAAGCACCATTTGCATGCACATCTTGTGGTTTTGCAGAAAACTTCATCCGCGTCTACCAAAAGATGCATGTGCATGCTTAAAACGCGTTTTCGCACAAATGCGTGCGCGGGTGCTAAAAAGAGCAGCATCGGCATGCTTAGCACGTCGTTTGGTAGAAATCCACGTGCGCGTTCTGCAAAAAGCACCATTTGCATGCACATCTTGTGGTTTTGCAGAAAACTTCATCCGCGTCTACCAAAAGATGCATGTGCATGCTTAAAACGCGTTTTCGCACAAATGCGTGCGCGGGTGCTTAAAAGAGCAGCATCGGCATGCTTAGCACGTTGTTTGGTAGAAATCCACGTGCGCGTTCTGCAAAAAGCACCATTTGCATGCACATCTTGTGGTTTTGCAGAAAACTTCATCCGCGTCTACCAAAAGATGCATGTGCATGCTTAAAACGTGTTTTCGCACAAATGCGTGCGCGGGTGCTAAAAAGAGCAGCATCGGCATGCTTAGCACGTCGTTTGGTAGAAATCCACGTGCGCGTTCTGCAAAAAGCGCCATTTGCATGCACATCTTGTGGTTTTGCAGAAAACTTCATCCGCGTCTACCAATAGATGCATGTGCATGCTTAAAACGCGTTTTCGCACAAATGCGTGCGCTGGTGCTAAAAAGAGCAGGTCGGGATGCTTAGCACGTTGTTTGGTAGAAATCCACGTGCGCGTTCTGCCAAAAGCACCATTTGCATGCACATCTTGTGGTTTTGCAGAAAACTTCATCCGCGTCTACCAAAAGATGCATGTGCATGCTTAAAACGCGTTTTCGCACAAATCCGTGCGCGGGTGCTAAAAAGAGCAGCATCGGCAAGCTTAGCACATCGTTTGGTAGAAATCCACGTGCGCGTTCTGCAAAAAGCACCATTTGCATGCACATCTTGTGGTTTTGCAGAAAACTTCATCCGCGTCTACCAAAAGATGCATGTGCATGCTTAAAACGCGTTTTCGCACAAATGCGTGCGCGGGTGCTAAAAAGAGCAGCATCGGCATGCTTAGCACGTCGTTTGGTAGAAATCCACGTGCGCGTTCTGCCAAAAGCACCATTTGCATGCACATCTTGTGGTTTTGCAGAAAACTTCATCCGCGTCTACCAAAAGATGCATGTGCATGCTTAAAACGCGTTTTCGCACAAATCCGTGCGCGGGTGCTAAAAAGAGCAGCATCGGCAAGCTTAGCACATCGTTTGGTAGAAATCTACGTGCGCGTTCTGCAAAAAGCACCATTTGCATGCACATCTTGTGGTTTTGCAGAAAACTTCATCCGCGTCTACCAAAAGATGCATGTGCATGCTTAAAACGCGTTTTCGCACAAATGCGTGCGCGGGTGCTAAAAAGAGCAGCATCGGCATGCTTAGCACGTCGTTTGGTAGAAATCCACGTGCGCGTTCTGCCAAAAGCACCATTTGCATGCACATCTTGTGGTTTTGCAGAAAACTTCATCCGCGTCTACCAAAAGATGCATGTGCATGCTTAAAACGCGTTTTCGCACAAATGCGTGCGCGGGTGCTAAAAAGAGCAGCATCGGCATGCTTAGCACGTCGTTTGGTAGAAATCCACGTGCGCGTTCTGCAAAAAGCACCATTTGCATGCACATCTTGTGGTTTTGCAGAAAACTTCATCCGCGTCTACCAAAAGATGCATGTGCATGCTTAAAACGCGTTTTCGCACAAATGCGTGCGCGGGTGCTAAAAAGAGCAGCATCGGCATGCTTAGCACGTCGTTTGGTAGAAATCTACGTGCGCGTTCTGCCAAAAGCACCATTTGCATGCATATCTTGTGGTTTTGCAGAAAACTTCATCCGCGTCTACCAAAAGATGCATGTGCATGCTTAAAACGCGTTTTCGCACAAATCCGTGCGCGGGTGCTAAAAAGAGCAGCATCGGCATGCTTAGCACGTCGTTTGGTAGAAATCCACGTGCGCGTTCTGCAAAAAGCACCATTTGCATGCACATCTTGTGGTTTTGCAGAAAACTTCATCCGCGTCTACCAAAAGATGCATGTGCATGCTTAAAACGCGTTTTCGCACAAATGCGCGCGCGGGTGCTAAAAAGAGCAGCATCGGCATGCTTAGCACGTCGTTTGGTAGAAATCCACGTGCGCGTTCTGCCAAAAGCACCATTTGCATGCACATGTTGTGGTTTTGCAGAAAACTTCATCCGCGTCTACCAAAAGATGCATGTGCATGCTTAAAACGCGTTTTCGCACAAATCCGTGCGCGGGTGCTAAAAAGAGCAGCATCGGCAAGCTTAGCACATCGTTTGGTAGAAATCCACGTGCGCGTTCTGCAAAAAGCACCATTTGCATGCACATCTTGTGGTTTTGCAGAAAACTTCATCCGCGTCTACCAAAAGATGCATGTGCATGCTTAAAACGCGTTTTCGCACAAATGCGTGCGCGGGTGCTAAAAAGAGCAGCATCGGCATGCTTAGCACGTCGTTTGGTAGAAATCCACGTGCGCGTTCTGCAAAAAGCACCATTTGCATGCACATCTTGTGGTTTTGCAGAAAACTTCATCCGCGTCTACCAAAAGATGCATGTGCATGCTTAAAACGCGTTTTCGCACAAATGCGTGCGCGGGTGCTAAAAAGAGCAGCATCGGCATGCTTAGCACGTCGTTTGGTAGAAATCCACGTGCGTGTTCTGCAAAAAGCACCATTTGCATGCACATCTTGTGGTTTTGCAGAAAACTTCATCCGCGTCTACCAAAAGATGCATGTGCATGCTTAAAACGCGTTTTCGCACAAATGCGTGCGCGGGTGCTAAAAAGAGCAGCATCGGCAGGCTTAGCACGTCGTTTGGTTGAAATCCACGTGCGCGTTCTGCCAAAAGCACCATTTGCATGCACATCTTGTGGTTTTGCAGAAAACTATCCGCGTCTACCAAAAGATGCATGTGCATGCTTAAAACGCGTTTTCGCACAAATGCGTGCGCGGGTGCTAAAAAGAGCAGCATCGGCATGCTTAGCACGTCGTTTGGTAGAAATCGACGTGCGCGTTCTGCCAAAAGCACCATTTGCATGCACATCTTGTGGTTTTGCAGAAAACTTCATCCGCGTCTACCAAAAGATGCATGTGCATGCTTAAAACGCGTTTTCGCACAAATGCGTGCGCGGGTGCTAAAAAGAGCAGCATCGGCATGCTTAGCACGTCGTTTGGTAGAAATGCACGTGCGCGTTCTGCCAAAAGCACCATTTGCATGCACATCTTGTGGTTTTGCAGAAAACTTCATCCGCGTCTACCAAAAGATGCATGTGCATGCTTAAAACGCGTATTCGCACAAATCCGTGCGCGGGTGCTAAAAAGAGCAGCATCGGCATGCTTAGCACGTCGTTTGGTAGAAATCCACGTGCGCGTTCTGCAAAAAGCACCATTTGCATGCACATCTTGTGGTTTTGCAGAAAACTTCATCCGCGTCTACCAAAAGATGCATGTGCATGCTTAAAACGCGTTTTCGCACAAATGCGTGCGCGGGTGCTAAAAAGAGCAGCATCGGCATGCTTAGCACGTTGTTTGGTAGAAATCCACGTGCGCGTTCTGCAAAAAGCACCATTTGCATGCACATCTTGTGGTTTTGCAGAAAACTTCATCCGCGTCTACCAAAAGATGCATGTGCATGCTTAAAACGCGTTTTCGCACAAATGCGTGCGCGGGTGCTAAAAAGAGCAGCATCGGCATGCTTAGCACGTCGTTTGGTAGAAATCCACGTGCGCGTTCTGCAAAAAGCACCATTTGCATGCACATCTTGTGGTTTTGCAGAAAACTTCATCCGCGTCTTCCAAAAGATGCATGTGCATGCTTAAAACGCCTTTTCGCACAAATGCGTGCGCGGGTGCTAAAAAGAGCAGCATCGGCATGCTTAGCACGTCGTTTGGTAGAAATCCACGTGCGCGTTCTGCAAAAAGCACCATTTGCATGCACATCTTGTGGTTTTGCAGAAAACTTCATCCGCGTCTACCAAAAGATGCATGTGCATGCTTAAAACGCGTTTTCGCACAAATCCGTGCGCAGGTGCTAAAAAGAGCAGCATCGGCAAGCTTAGCACATCGTTTGGTAGAAATCCACGTGCGCGTTCTGCAAGAAGCACCATTTGCATGCACATCTTGTGGTTTTGCAGAAAACTTCATCCGCGTCTACCAAAAGATGCATGTGCATGCTTAAAACGCGTTTTCGCACAAATGCGTGCGCGGGTGCTAAAAAGAGCAGCATCGGCATGCTTAGCACGTCGTTTGGTAGAAATCCACGTGCGCGTTCTGCCAAAAGCACCATTTGCATGCACATCTTGTGGTTTTGCACAAAACTTCATCCGCGTCTACCAAAAGATGCATGTGCATGCTTAAAACGCGTTTTCGCACAAATCCGTGCGCGGGTGCTAAAAAGAGCAGCATCGGCAAGCTTAGCACATCGTTTGGTAGAAATCCACGTGCGCGTTCTGCAAAAAGCACCATTTGCATGCACATCTTGTGGTTTTGCAGAAAACTTCATCCGCGTCTACCAAAAGATGCATGTGCATGCTTAAAACGCGTTTTCGCACAAATGCGTGCGCGGGTGCTAAAAAGAGCAGCATCGGCATGCTTAGCACGTCGTTTGGTAGAAATCCACGTGCGCGTTCTGCAAAAAGCACCATTTGCATGCACATCTTGTGGTTTTGCAGAAAACTTCATCCGCGTCTACCAAAAGATGCATGTGCATGCTTAAAACGCGTTTTCGCACAAATGCGTGCGCGGGTGCTAAAAAGAGCAGCATCGGCATGCTTAGCACGTCGTTTGGTAGAAATCCACGTGCGTGTTCTGCAAAAAGCACCATTTGCATGCACATCTTGTGGTTTTGCAGAAAACTTCATCCGCGTCTACCAAAAGATGCATGTGCATGCTTAAAACGCGTTTTCGCACAAATGCGTGCGCGGGTGCTAAAAAGAGCAGCATCGGCATGCTTAGCACGTCGTTTGGTAGAAATCCACGTGCGCGTTCTGCCAAAAGCACCATTTGCATGCACATCTTGTGGTTTTGCAGAAAACTATCCGCGTCTACCAAAAGATGCATGTGCATGCTTAAAACGCGTTTTCGCACAAATGCGTGCGCGGGTGCTAAAAAGAGCAGCATCGGCATGCTTAGCACGTCGTTTGGTAGAAATCCACGTGCGCGTTCTGCCAAAAGCACCATTTGCATGCACATCTTGTGGTTTTGCAGAAAACTTCATCCGCGTCTACCAAAAGATGCATGTGCATGCTTAAAACGCGTTTTCGCACAAATGCGTGCGCGGGTGCTAAAAAGAGCAGCATCGGCATGCTTAGCACGTCGTTTGGTAGAAATGCACGTGCGCGTTCTGCCAAAAGCACCATTTGCATGCACATCTTGTGGTTTTGCAGAAAACTTCATCCGCGTCTACCAAAAGATGCATGTGCATGCTTAAAACGCGTATTCGCACAAATCCGTGCGCGGGTGCTAAAAAGAGCAGCATCGGCATGCTTAGCACGTCGTTTGGTAGAAATCCACGTGCGCGTTCTGCAAAAACCACCATTTGCATGCACATCTTGTGGTTTTGCAGAAAACTTCATCCGCGTCTACCAAAAGATGCATGTGCATGCTTAAAACGCGTTTTCGCACAAATGCGTGCGCGGGTGCTAAAAAGAGCAGCATCGGCATGCTTAGCACGTTGTTTGGTAGAAATCCACGTGCGCGTTCTGCCAAAAGCACCATTTGCATGCACATCTTGTGGTTTTGCAGAAAACTTCATCCGCGTCTACCAAAAGATGCATGTGCATGCTTAAAACGCGTATTCGCACAAATCCGTGCGCGGGTGCTAAAAAGAGCAGCATCGGCATGCTTAGCACGTCGTTTGGTAGAAATCGACGTGCGCGTTCTGCCAAAAGCACCATTTGCATGCACATCTTGTGGTTTTGCAGAAAATTTCATCCGCGTCTACCAAAAGATGCATGTGCATGCTTAAAACGCGTTTTCGCACAAATGCGTGCGCGGGTGCTAAAAAGAGCAGCATCGGCATGCTTAGCACGTCGTTTGGTAGAAATCCACGTGCGCGTTCTGCAAAAAGCACCATTTGCATGCACATCTTGTGGTTTTGCAGAAAACTTCATCCGCGTCTACCAAAAGATGCATGTGCATGCTTAAAACGCGTTTTCGCACAAATGCGTGCGCGGGTGCTAAAAAGAGCAGCATCGGCATGCTTAGCACGTCGTTTGGTAGAAATCGACGTGCGCGTTCTGCCAAAAGCACCATTTGCATGCACATCTTGTGGTTTTGCAGAAAACTTCATCCGCGTCTTCCAAAAGATGCATGTGCATGCTTAAAACGCCTTTTCGCACAAATGCGTGCGCGGGTGCTAAAAAGAGCAGCATCGGCATGCTTAGCACGTCGTTTGGTAGAAATCCACGTGCGCGTTCTGCAAAAAGCACCATTTGCATGCACATCTTGTGGTTTTGCAGAAAACTTCATCCGCGTCTTCCAAAAGATGCATGTGCATGCTTAAAACGCCTTTTCGCACAAATGCGTGCGCGGGTGCTAAAAAGAGCAGCATCGGCATGCTTAGCACGTCGTTTGGTAGAAATCCACGTGCGCGTTCTGCAAAAAGCACCATTTGCATGCACATCTTGTGGTTTTGCAGAAAACTTCATCCGCGTCTACCAAAAGATGCATGTGCATGCTTAAAACGCGTTTTCGCACAAATCCGTGCGCAGGTGCTAAAAAGAGCAGCATCGGCAAGCTTAGCACATCGTTTGGTAGAAATCCACGTGCGCGTTCTGCAAGAAGCACCATTTGCATGCACATCTTGTGGTTTTGCAGAAAACTTCATCCGCGTCTACCAAAAGATGCATGTGCATGCTTAAAACGCGTTTTCGCACAAATGCGTGCGCGGGTGCTAAAAAGAGCAGCATCGGCATGCTTAGCACGTCGTTTGGTAGAAATCCACGTGCGCGTTCTGCCAAAAGCACCATTTGCATGCACATCTTGTGGTTTTGCACAAAACTTCATCCGCGTCTACCAAAAGATGCATGTGCATGCTTAAAACGCGTTTTCGCACAAATCCGTGCGCGGGTGCTAAAAAGAGCAGCATCGGCAAGCTTAGCACATCGTTTGGTAGAAATCCACGTGCGCGTTCTGCAAAAAGCACCATTTGCATGCACATCTTGTGGTTTTGCAGAAAACTTCATCCGCGTCTACCAAAAGATGCATGTGCATGCTTAAAACGCGTTTTCGCACAAATGCGTGCGCGGGTGCTAAAAAGAGCAGCATCGGCATGCTTAGCACGTCGTTTGGTAGAAATCCACGTGCGCGTTCTGCAAAAAGCACCATTTGCATGCACATCTTGTGGTTTTGCAGAAAACTTCATCCGCGTCTACCAAAAGATGCATGTGCATGCTTAAAACGCGTTTTCGCACAAATGCGTGCGCGGGTGCTAAAAAGAGCAGCATCGGCATGCTTAGCACGTCGTTTGGTAGAAATCCACGTGCGTGTTCTGCAAAAAGCACCATTTGCATGCACATCTTGTGGTTTTGCAGAAAACTTCATCCGCGTCTACCAAAAGATGCATGTGCATGCTTAAAACGCGTTTTCGCACAAATGCGTGCGCGGGTGCTAAAAAGAGCAGCATCGGCATGCTTAGCACGTCGTTTGGTAGAAATCCACGTGCGCGTTCTGCCAAAAGCACCATTTGCATGCACATCTTGTGGTTTTGCAGAAAACTATCCGCGTCTACCAAAAGATGCATGTGCATGCTTAAAACGCGTTTTCGCACAAATGCGTGCGCGGGTGCTAAAAAGAGCAGCATCGGCATGCTTAGCACGTCGTTTGGTAGAAATCCACGTGCGCGTTCTGCCAAAAGCACCATTTGCATGCACATCTTGTGGTTTTGCAGAAAACTTCATCCGCGTCTACCAAAAGATGCATGTGCATGCTTAAAACGCGTATTCGCACAAATCCGTGCGCGGGTGCTAAAAAGAGCAGCATCGGCATGCTTAGCACGTCGTTTGGTAGAAATCGACGTGCGCGTTCTGCCAAAAGCACCATTTGCATGCACATCTTGTGGTTTTGCAGAAAATTTCATCCGCGTCTACCAAAAGATGCATGTGCATGCTTAAAACGCGTTTTCGCACAAATGCGTGCGCGGGTGCTAAAAAGAGCAGCATCGGCATGCTTAGCACGTCGTTTGGTAGAAATCCACGTGCGCGTTCTGCAAAAAGCACCATTTGCATGCACATCTTGTGGTTTTGCAGAAAACTTCATCCGCGTCTACCAAAAGATGCATGTGCATGCTTAAAACGCGTTTTCGCACAAATGCGTGCGCGGGTGCTAAAAAGAGCAGCATCGGCATGCTTAGCACGTCGTTTGGTAGAAATCGACGTGCGCGTTCTGCCAAAAGCACCATTTGCATGCACATCTTGTGGTTTTGCAGAAAACTTCATCCGCGTCTACCAAAAGATGCATGTGCATGCTTAAAACGCGTTTTCGCACAAATGCGTGCGCGGGTGCTAAAAAGAGCAGCATCGGCATGCTTAGCACGTCGTTTGGTAGAAATCCACGTGCGCGTTCTGCAAAAAGCACCATTTGCATGCACATCTTGTGGTTTTGCAGAAAACTTCATCCGCGTCTACCAAAAGATGCATGTGCATGCTTAAAACGCGTTTTCGCACAAATGCGTGCGCGGGTGCTAAAAAGAGCAGCATCGGCATGCTTAGCACGTTGTTTGGTAGAAATCCACGTGCGCGTTCTGCCAAAAGCACCATTTGCATGCACATCTTGTGGTTTTGCAGAAAACTTCATCCGCATCTACCAAAAGATGCATGTGCATGCTTAAAACGCGTTTTCGCACAAATCCGTGCGCGGGTGCTAAAAAGAGCAGCATCGGCAAGCTTAGCACATCGTTTGATAGAAGTCCACGTGCGCGTTCTGCAAAACGCACCATTTGCATGCACATCTTGTGGTTTTGCAGTAAACTTCATCCGCGTCTACCAAAAGATGCATGTGCATGCTTAAAACGTGTTTTCGCACAAATGCGTGCGCGGGTGCTAAAAAGAGCAGCATCGGCATGCTTAGCACGTCGTTTGGTAGAAATCCACGTGCGCGTTCTGCAAAAAGCACCATTTGCATGCACATCTTGTGGTTTTGCAGAAAACTTCATCCGCGTCTACCAAAAGATGCATGTGCATGCTTAAAACGCGTTTTCGCACAAATGCGTGCGCGGGTGCTAAAAAGAGCAGCATCGGCATGCTTAGCACGTCGTTTGGTAGAAATCCACGTGCGCGTTCTGCAAAAAGCACCATTTGCATGCACATCTTGTGGTTTTGCAGAAAACTTCATCCGCGTCTACCAAAAGATGCATGTGCATGCTTAAAACGCGTTTTCGCACAAATGCGTGCGCGGGTGCTTAAAAGAGCAGCATCGGCATGCTTAGCACGTTGTTTGGTAGAAATCCACGTGCGCGTTCTGCAAAAAGCACCATTTGCATGCACATCTTGTGGTTTTGCAGAAAACTTCATCCGCGTCTACCAAAAGATGCATGTGCATGCTTAAAACGTGTTTTCGCACAAATGCGTGCGCGGGTGCTAAAAAGAGCAGCATCGGCATGCTTAGCACGTCGTTTGGTAGAAATCCACGTGCGCGTTCTGCAAAAAGCGCCATTTGCATGCACATCTTGTGGTTTTGCAGAAAACTTCATCCGCGTCTACCAAAAGATGCATGTGCATGCTTAAAACGCGTTTTCGCACAAATGCGTGCGCGGGTGCTAAAAAGAGCAGCATCGGCATGCTTAGCACGTCGTTTGGTAGAAATCCACGTGCGCGTTCTGCAAAAAGCACCATTTGCATGCACATCTTGTGGTTTTGCAGAAAACTTCATCCGCGTCTACCAAAAGATGCATGTGCATGCTTAAAACGCGTTTTCGCACAAATGCGTGCGCGGGTGCTAAAAAGAGCAGCATCGGCATGCTTAGCACGTCGTTTGGTAGAAATCCACGTGCGCGTTCTGCAAAAAGCACCATTTGCATGCACATCTTGTGGTTTTGCAGAAAACTTCATCCGCGTCTACCAAAAGATGCATGTGCATGCTTAAAACGCGTTTTCGCACAAATGCGTGCGCGGGTGCTAAAAAGAGCAGCATCGGCATGCTTAGCACGTCGTTTGGTAGAAATCCACGTGCGCGTTCTGCAAAAAGCACCATTTGCATGCACATCTTGTGGTTTTGCAGAAAACTTCATCCGCGTCTACCAAAAGATGCATGTGCATGCTTAAAACGCGTTTTCGCACAAATGCGTGCGCGGGTGCTAAAAAGAGCAGCATCGGCATGCTTAGCACGTCGTTTGGTAGAAATCCACGTGCGCGTTCTGCAAAAAGCACCATTTGCATGCACATCTTGTGGTTTTGCAGAAAACTTCATCCGCGTCTACCAAAAGATGCATGTGCATGCTTAAAACGCGTTTTCGCACAAATGCGTGCGCGGGTGCTAAAAAGAGCAGCATCGGCATGCTTAGCACGTCGTTTGGTAGAAATCCACGTGCGCGTTCTGCAAAAAGCACCATTTGCATGCACATCTTGTGGTTTTGCAGAAAACTTCATCCGCGTCTACCAAAAGATGCATGTGCATGCTTAAAACGCGTTTTCGCACAAATGCGTGCGCGGGTGCTAAAAAGAGCAGCATCGGCATGCTTAGCACGTCGTTTGGTAGAAATCTACGTGCGCGTTCTGCCAAAAGCACCATTTGCATGCATATCTTGTGGTTTTGCAGAAAACTTCATCCGCGTCTACCAAAAGATGCATGTGCATGCTTAAAACGCGTTTTCGCACAAATCCGTGCGCGGGTGCTAAAAAGAGCAGCATCGGCATGCTTAGCACGTCGTTTGGTAGAAATCCACGTGCGCGTTCTGCAAAAAGCACCATTTGCATGCACATCTTGTGGTTTTGCAGAAAACTTCATCCGCGTCTACCAAAAGATGCATGTGCATGCTTAAAACGCGTTTTCGCACAAATGCGCGCGCGGGTGCTAAAAAGAGCAGCATCGGCATGCTTAGCACGTCGTTTGGTAGAAATCCACGTGCGCGTTCTGCCAAAAGCACCATTTGCATGCACATGTTGTGGTTTTGCAGAAAACTTCATCCGCGTCTACCAAAAGATGCATGTGCATGCTTAAAACGCGTTTTCGCACAAATCCGTGCGCGGGTGCTAAAAAGAGCAGCATCGGCAAGCTTAGCACATCGTGTGGTAGAAATCCACGTGCGCGTTCTGCAAAAAGCACCATTTGCATGCACATCTTGTGGTTTTGCAGAAAACTTCATCCGCGTCTACCAAAAGATGCATGTGCATGCTTAAAACGCGTTTTCGCACAAATGCGTGCGCGGGTGCTAAAAAGAGCAGCATCGGCATGCTTAGCACGTCGTTTGGTAGAAATCCACGTGCGCGTTCTGCAAAAAGCACCATTTGCATGCACATCTTGTGGTTTTGCAGAAAACTTCATCCGCGTCTACCAAAAGATGCATGTGCATGCTTAAAACGCGTTTTCGCACAAATGCGTGCGCGGGTGCTAAAAAGAGCAGCATCGGCATGCTTAGCACGTCGTTTGGTAGAAATCCACGTGCGTGTTCTGCAAAAAGCACCATTTGCATGCACATCTTGTGGTTTTGCAGAAAACTTCATCCGCGTCTACCAAAAGATGCATGTGCATGCTTAAAACGCGTTTTCGCACAAATGCGTGCGCGGGTGCTAAAAAGAGCAGCATCGGCATGCTTAGCACGTCGTTTGGTAGAAATCCACGTGCGCGTTCTGCCAAAAGCACCATTTGCATGCACATCTTGTGGTTTTGCAGAAAACTATCCGCGTCTACCAAAAGATGCATGTGCATGCTTAAAACGCGTTTTCGCACAAATGCGTGCGCGGGTGCTAAAAAGAGCAGCATCGGCATGCTTAGCACGTCGTTTGGTAGAAATCCACGTGCGCGTTCTGCCAAAACCACCATTTGCATGCACATCTTGTGGTTTTGCAGAAAACTTCATCCGCGTCTACCAAAAGATGCATGTGCATGCTTAAAACGCGTTTTCGCACAAATGCGTGCGCGGGTGCTAAAAAGAGCAGCATCGGCATGCTTAGCACGTCGTTTGGTAGAAATGCACGTGCGCGTTCTGCCAAAAGCACCATTTGCATGCACATCTTGTGGTTTTGCAGAAAACTTCATCCGCGTCTACCAAAAGATGCATGTGCATGCTTAAAACGCGTATTCGCACAAATCCGTGCGCGGGTGCTAAAAAGAGCAGCATCGGCATGCTTAGCACGTCGTTTGGTAGAAATCCACGTGCGCGTTCTGCAAAAAGCACCATTTGCATGCACATCTTGTGGTTTTGCAGAAAACTTCATCCGCGTCTACCAAAAGATGCATGTGCATGCTTAAAACGCGTTTTCGCACAAATGCGTGCGCGGGTGCTAAAAAGAGCAGCATCGGCATGCTTAGCACGTTGTTTGGTAGAAATCCACGTGCGCGTTCTGCAAAAAGCACCATTTGCATGCACATCTTGTGGTTTTGCAGAAAACTTCATCCGCGTCTACCAAAAGATGCATGTGCATGCTTAAAACGCGTTTTCGCACAAATGCGTGCGCGGGTGCTAAAAAGAGCAGCATCGGCATGCTTAGCACGTCGTTTGGTAGAAATCCACGTGCGCGTTCTGCAAAAAGCACCATTTGCATGCACATCTTGTGGTTTTGCAGAAAACTTCATCCGCGTCTTCCAAAAGATGCATGTGCATGCTTAAAACGCCTTTTCGCACAAATGCGTGCGCGGGTGCTAAAAAGAGCAGCATCGGCATGCTTAGCACGTCGTTTGGTAGAAATCCACGTGCGCGTTCTGCAAAAAGCACCATTTGCATGCACATCTTGTGGTTTTGCAGAAAACTTCATCCGCGTCTACCAAAAGATGCATGTGCATGCTTAAAACGCGTTTTCGCACAAATGCGTGCGCGGGTGCTAAAAAGAGCAGCATCGGCATGCTTAGCACGTCGTTTGGTAGAAATCCACGTGCGCGTTCTGCAAAAAGCACCATTTGCATGCACATCTTGTGGTTTTGCAGAAAACTTCATCCGCGTCTACCAAAAGATGCATGTGCATGCTTAAAACGCGTTTTCGCACAAATGCGTGCGCGGGTGCTAAAAAGAGCAGCATCGGCATGCTTAGCACGTCGTTTGGTAGAAATCCACGTGGGCGTTCTGCCAAAAGCACCATTTGCATGCACATCTTGTGGTTTTGCAGAAAACTTCATCCGCGTCTACCAAAAGATGCATGTGCATGCTTAAAACGCGTTTTCGCACAAATCCGTGCGCAGGTGCTAAAAAGAGCAGCATCGGCAAGCTTAGCACATCGTTTGGTAGAAATCCACGTGCGCGTTCTGCAAGAAGCACCATTTGCATGCACATCTTGTGGTTTTGCAGAAAACTTCATCCGCGTCTACCAAAAGATGCATGTGCATGCTTAAAACGCGTTTTCGCACAAATGCGTGCGCGGGTGCTAAAAAGAGCAGCATCGGCATGCTTAGCACGTCGTTTGGTAGAAATCCACGTGCGCGTTCTGCCAAAAGCACCATTTGCATGCACATCTTGTGGTTTTGCACAAAACTTCATCCGCGTCTACCAAAAGATGCATGTGCATGCTTAAAACGCGTTTTCGCACAAATCCGTGCGCGGGTGCTAAAAAGAGCAGCATCGGCATGCTTAGCACGTCGTTTGGTAGAAATCCACGTGCGCGTTCTGCAAAAAGCACCATTTGCATGCACATCTTGTGGTTTTGCAGAAAACTTCATCCGCGTCTACCAAAAGATGCATGTGCATGCTTAAAACGCGTTTTCGCACAAATGCGTGCGCGAGTGCTAAAAAGAGCAGCATCGGCATGCTTAGCACGTCGTTTGGTAGAAATCCACGTGCGCGTTCTGCCAAAAGCACCATTTGCATGCACATCTTGTGGTTTTGCAGAAAACTTCATCCGCGTCTACCAAAAGATGCATGTGCATGCTTAAAACGCGTTTTCGCACAAATCCGTGCGCGGGTGCTAAAAAGAGCAGCATCGGCATGCTTAGCACGTCGTTTGGTAGAAATCCACGTGCGCGTTCTGAAAAACGCACCATTTGCATGCACATCTTGTGGTTTTGCAGAAAACTTCATCCGCGTCTACCAAAAGATGCATGTGCATGCTTAAAACGCGTTTTCGGACAAATGCGTGCGCGGGTGCTAAAAAGAGCAGCATCGGCATGCTTAGCACGTCGTTTGGTAGAAATCCACGAGCGCGTTCTGCAAAAAGCACCATTTGCATGCACATCTTGTGGTTTTGCAGAAAACTTCATCCGCGTCTACCAAAAGATGCATGTGCATGCTTAAAACGCGTTTTCGCACAAATGCGTGCGCGGGTGCTAAAAAGAGCAGCATCGGCATGCTTAGCACGTCGTTTGGTAGAAATCCACGTGCGCGTTCTGCCAAAAGCACCATTTGCATGCACATCTTGTGGTTTTGCAGAAAACTTCATCCGCGTCTACCAAAAGATGCATGTGCATGCTTAAAACGCGTTTTCGCACAAATGCGTGCGCGGGTGCTAAAAAGAGCAGCATCGGCATGCTTAGCACGTTGTTTGGTAGAAATCCACGTGCGCGTTCTGCAAAAAGCACCATTTGCATGCACATCTTGTGGTTTTGCAGAAAACTTCATCCGCGTCTACCAAAAGATGCATGTGCATGCTTAAAACGCGTTTTCGCACAAATGCGTGCGCGGGTGCTAAAAAGAGCAGCATCGGCATGCTTAGCACGTCGTTTGGTAGAAATCCACGTGCGCGTTCTGCAAAAAGCACCATTTGCATGCACATCTTGTGGTTTTGCAGAAAACTTCATCCGCGTCTACCAAAAGATGCATGTGCATGCTTAAAACGCGTTTTCGCACAAATGCGTGCGCGGGTGCTAAAAAGAGCAGCATCGGCATGCTTAGCACGTCGTTTGGTAGAAATCGACGTGCGCGTTCTGCCAAAAGCACCATTTGCATGCACATCTTGTGGTTTTGCAGAAAACTTCATCCGCGTCTACCAAAAGATGCATGTGCATGCTTAAAACGCGTTTTCGCACAAATGCGTGCGCGGGTGCTAAAAAGAGCAGCATCGGCATGCTTAGCACGTCGTTTGGTAGAAATCCACGTGCGCGTTCTGCAAAAAGCACCATTTGCATGCACATCTTGTGGTTTTGCAGAAAACTTCATCCGCGTCTACCAAAAGATGCATGTGCATGCTTAAAACGCGTTTTCGCACAAATGCGTGCGCGGGTGCTAAAAAGAGCAGCATTGGCATGCTTAGCACGTTGTTTGGTAGAAATCCACGTGCGCGTTCTGCCAAAAGCACCATTTGCATGCACATCTTGTGGTTTTGCAGAAAACTTCATCCGCATCTACCAAAAGATGCATGTGCATGCTTAAAACGCGTTTTCGCACAAATCCGTGCGCGGGTGCTAAAAAGAGCAGCATCGGCAAGCTTAGCACATCGTTTGATAGAAATCCACGTGCGCGTTCTGCAAAACGCACCATTTGCATGCACATCTTGTGGTTTTGCAGAAAACTTCATCCGCGTCTACCAAAAGATGCATGTGCATGCTTAAAACGTGTTTTCGCACAAATGCGTGCGCGGGTGCTAAAAAGAGCAGCATCGGCATGCTTAGCACGTCGTTTGGTAGAAATCCACGTGCGCGTTCTGCAAAAAGCACCATTTGCATGCACATCTTGTGGTTTTGCAGAAAACTTCATCCGCGTCTACCAAAAGATGCATGTGCATGCTTAAAACGCGTTTTCGCACAAATGCGTGCGCGGGTGCTAAAAAGAGCAGCATCGGCATGCTTAGCACGTCGTTTGGTAGAAATCCACGTGCGCGTTCTGCAAAAAGCACCATTTGCATGCACATCTTGTGGTTTTGCAGAAAACTTCATCCGCGTCTACCAAAAGATGCATGTGCATGCTTAAAACGCGTTTTCGCACAAATGCGTGCGCGGGTGCTAAAAAGAGCAGCATCGGCATGCTTAGCACGTTGTTTGGTAGAAATCCACGTGCGCGTTCTGCAAAAAGCACCATTTGCATGCACATCTTGTGGTTTTGCAGAAAACTTCATCCGCGTCTACCAAAAGATGCATGTGCATGCTTAAAACGCGTTTTCGCACAAATGCGTGCGCGGGTGCTAAAAAGAGCAGCATCGGCATGCTTAGCACGTCGTTTGGTAGAAATCCACGTGCGCGTTCTGCAAAAAGCGCCATTTGCATGCACATCTTGTGGTTTTGCAGAAAACTTCATCCGCGTCTACCAAAAGATGCATGTGCATGCTTAAAACGCGTTTTCGCACAAATGCGTGCGCGGGTGCTAAAAAGAGCAGCATCGGCATGCTTAGCACGTCGTTTGGTAGAAATCCACGTGCGCGTTCTGCAAAAAGCACCATTTGCATGCACATCTTGTGGTTTTGCAGAAAACTTCATCCGCGTCTACCAAAAGATGCATGTGCATGCTTAAAACGCGTTTTCGCACAAATGCGTGCGCGGGTGCTAAAAAGAGCAGCATCGGCATGCTTAGCACGTCGTTTGGTAGAAATCCACGTGCGCGTTCTGCAAAAAGCACCATTTGCATGCACATCTTGTGGTTTTGCAGAAAACTTCATCCGCGTCTACCAAAAGATGCATGTGCATGCTTAAAACGCGTTTTCGCACAAATGCGTGCGCGGGTGCTAAAAAGAGCAGCATCGGCATGCTTAGCACGTCGTTTGGTAGAAATCCACGTGCGCGTTCTGCAAAAAGCACCATTTGCATGCACATCTTGTGGTTTTGCAGAAAACTTCATCCGCGTCTACCAAAAGATGCATGTGCATACTTAAAACGCGTTTTCGCACAAATGCGTGCGCGGGTGCTAAAAAGAGCAGCATCGGCATGCTTAGCACGTCGTTTGGTAGAAATCCACGTGCGCGTTCTGCAAAAAGCACCATTTGCATGCACATCTTGTGGTTTTGCAGAAAACTTCATCCGCGTCTACCAAAAGATGCATGTGCATGCTTAAAACGCGTTTTCGCACAAATGCGTGCGCGGGTGCTAAAAAGAGCAGCATCGGCATGCTTAGCACGTCGTTTGGTAGAAATCCACGTGCGCGTTCTGCAAAAAGCACCATTTGCATGCACATCTTGTGGTTTTGCAGAAAACTTCATCCGCGTCTACCAAAAGATGCATGTGCATGCTTAAAACGCGTTTTCGCACAAATGCGTGCGCGGGTGCTAAAAAGAGCAGCATCGGCATGCTTAGCACGTCGTTTGGTAGAAATCCACGTGCGCGTTCTGCAAAAAGCACCATTTGCATGCACATCTTGTGGTTTTGCAGAAAACTTCATCCGCGTCTACCAAAAGATGCATGTGCATGCTTAAAACGCGTTTTCGCACAAATGCGTGCGCGGGTGCTAAAAAGAGCAGCATCGGCATGCTTAGCACGTCGTTTGGTAGAAATCCACGTGCGCGTTCTGCAAAAAGCACAATTTGCATGCACATCTTGTGGTTTTGCAGAAAACTTCATCCGCGTCTACCAAAAGATGCATGTGCATGCTTAAAACGCGTTTTCGCACAAATGCGTGCGCGGGTGCTAAAAAGAGCAGCATCGGCATGCTTAGCACGTTGTTTGGTAGAAATCCACGTGCGCGTTCTGCCAAAAGCACCATTTGCATGCACATCTTGTGGTTTTGCAGAAAACTTCATCCGCATCTACCAAAAGATGCATGTGCATGCTTAAAACGCGTTTTCGCACAAATCCGTGCGCGGGTGCTAAAAAGAGCAGCATCGGCAAGCTTAGCACATCGTTTCATAGAAATCCACGTGCGCGTTCTGCAAAACGCACCATTTGCATGCACATCTTGTGGTTTTGCAGAAAACTTCATCCGCGTCTACCAAAAGATGCATGTGCATGCTTAAAACGTGTTTTCGCACAAATGCGTGCGCGGGTGCTAAAAAGAGCAGCATCGGCATGCTTAGCACGTCGTTTGGTAGAAATCCACGTGCGCGTTCTGCAAAAAGCACCATTTGCATGCACATCTTGTGGTTTTGCAGAAAACTTCATCCGCGTCTACCAAAAGATGCATGTGCATGCTTAAAACGCGTTTTCGCACAAATGCGTGCGCGGGTGCTAAAAAGAGCAGCATCGGCATGCTTAGCACGTCGTTTGGTAGAAATCCACGTGCGCGTTCTGCAAAAAGCACCATTTGCATGCACATCTTGTGGTTTTGCAGAAAACTTCATCCGCGTCTACCAAAAGATGCATGTGCATGCTTAAAACGCGTTTTCGCACAAATGCGTGCGCGGGTGCTAAAAAGAGCAGCATCGGCATGCTTAGCACGTCGTTTGGTAGAAATCGACGTGCGCGTTCTGCCAAAAGCACCATTTGCATGCACATCTTGTGGTTTTGCAGAAAACTTCATCCGCGTCTACCAAAAGATGTATGTGCATGCTTAAAACGCGTTTTCGCACAAATGCGTGCGCGGGTGCTAAAAAGAGCAGCATCGGCATGCTTAGCACGTCGTTTGGTAGAAATCCACGTGCGCGTTCTGCAAAAAGCACCATTTGCATGCACATCTTGTGGTTTTGCAGAAAACTTCATCCGCGTCTACCAATAGATGCATGTGCATGCTTAAAACGCGTTTTCGCACAAATGCGTGCGCGGGTGCTAAAAAAGAGCAGCATCGGCATGCTTAGCACGTTGTTTGGTAGAAATCCACGTGCGCGTTCTGCCAAAAGCACCATTTTGCATGCACATCTTGTGGTTTTGCAGAAAACTTCATCCGCGTCTACCAAAAGATGCATGTGCATGCTTAAAACGCGTTTTCGCACAAATCCGTGCGCGGGTGCTAAAAAGAGCAGCATCGGCAAGCTTAGCACATCGTTTGGTAGAAATCCACGTGCGCGTTCTGCAAAAAGCACCATTTGCATGCACATCTTGTGGTTTTGCAGAAAACTTCATCCGCGTCTACCAAAAGATGCATGTGCATGCTTAAAACGCGTTTTCGCACAAATGCGTGCGCGGGTGCTAAAAAGAGCAGCATCGGCATGCTTAGCACGTCGTTTGGTAGAAATCCACGTGCGCGTTCTGCCCAAAAGCACCATTTGCATGCACATCTTGTGGTTTTGCAGAAAACTTCATCCGCGTCTACCAAAAGATGCATGTGCATGCTTAAAACGCGTTTTCGCACAAATCCGTGCGCGGGTGCTAAAAAGAGCAGCATCGGCAAGCTTAGCACATCGTTTGGTAGAAATCTACGTGCGCGTTCTGCAAAAAGCACCATTTGCATGCACATCTTGTGGTTTTGCAGAAAACTTCATCCGCGTCTACCAAAAGATGCATGATGCTTAAAACGCGTTTTCGCACAAATGCGTGCGCGGGTGCTAAAAAGAGCAGCATCGGCATGCTTAGCACGTCGTTTGGTAGAAATCCACGTGCGCGTTCTGCCAAAAGCACCATTTGCATGCACATCTTGTGGTTTTGCAGAAAACTTCATCCGCGTCTACCAAAAGATGCATGTGCATGCTTAAAACGCGTTTTCGCACAAATGCGTGCGCGGGTGCTAAAAAGAGCAGCATCGGCATGCTTAGCACGTCGTTTGGTAGAAATCCACGTGCGCGTTCTGCAAAAAGCACCATTTGCATGCACATCTTGTGGTTTTGCAGAAAACTTCATCCGCGTCTACCAAAAGATGCATGTGCATGCTTAAAACGCGTTTTCGCACAAATGCGTGCGCGGGTGCTAAAAAGAGCAGCATCGGCATGCTTAGCACGTCGTTTGGTAGAAATCTACGTGCGCGTTCTGCCAAAAGCACCATTTGCATGCATATCTTGTGGTTTTGCAGAAAACTTCATCCGCGTCTACCAAAAGATGCATGTGCATGCTTAAAACGCGTTTTCGCACAAATCCGTGCGCGGGTGCTAAAAAGAGCAGCATCGGCATGCTTAGCACGTCGTTTGGTAGAAATCCACGTGCGCGTTCTGCAAAAAGCACCATTTGCATGCACATCTTGTGCTTTTGCAGAAAACTTCATCCGCGTCTACCAAAAGATGCATGTGCATGCTTAAAACGCGTTTTCGCACAAATGCGCGCGCGGGTGCTAAAAAGAGCAGCATCGGCATGCTTAGCACGTCGTTTGGTAGAAATCCACGTGCGCGTTCTGCCAAAAGCACCATTTGCATGCACATGTTGTGGTTTTGCAGAAAACTTCATCCGCGTCTACCAAAAGATGCATGTGCATGCTTAAAACGCGTTTTCGCACAAATCCGTGCGCGGGTGCTAAAAAGAGCAGCATCGGCAAGCTTAGCACATCGTTTGGTAGAAATCCACGTGCGCGTTCTGCAAAAAGCACCATTTGCATGCACATCTTGTGGTTTTGCAGAAAACTTCATCCGCGTCTACCAAAAGATGCATGTGCATGCTTAAAACGCGTTTTCGCACAAATGCGTGCGCGGGTGCTAAAAAGAGCAGCATCGGCATGCTTAGCACGTCGTTTGGTAGAAATCCACGTGCGCGTTCTGCAAAAAGCACCATTTGCATGCACATCTTGTGGTTTTGCAGAAAACTTCATCCGCGTCTACCAAAAGATGCATGTGCATGCTTAAAACGCGTTTTCGCACAAATGCGTGCGCGGGTGCTAAAAAGAGCAGCATCGGCATGCTTAGCACGTCGTTTGGTAGAAATCCACGTGCGTGTTCTGCAAAAAGCACCATTTGCATGCACATCTTGTGGTTTTGCAGAAAACTTCATCCGCGTCTACCAAAAGATGCATGTGCATGCTTAAAACGCGTTTTCGCACAAATGCGTGCGCGGGTGCTAAAAAGAGCAGCATCGGCATGCTTAGCACGTCGTTTGGTTGAAATCCACGTGCGCGTTCTGCCAAAAGCACCATTTGCATGCACATCTTGTAGTTTTGCAGAAAACTATCCGCGTCTACCAAAAGATGCATGTGCATGCTTAAAACGCGTTTTCGCACAAATGCGTGCGCGGGTGCTAAAAAGAGCAGCATCGGCATGCTTAGCACGTCGTTTGGTAGAAATCGACGTGCGCGTTCTGCCAAAAGCACCATTTGCATGCACATCTTGTGGTTTTGCAGAAAACTTCATCCGCGTCTACCAAAAGATGCATGTGCATGCTTAAAACGCGTTTTCGCACAAATGCGTGCGCGGGTGCTAAAAAGAGCAGCATCGGCATGCTTAGCACGTCGTTTGGTAGAAATGCACGTGCGCGTTCTGCCAAAAGCACCATTTGCATGCACATCTTGTGGTTTTGCAGAAAACTTCATCCGCGTCTACCAAAAGATGCATGTGCATGCTTAAAACGCGTATTCGCACAAATCCGTGCGCGGGTGCTAAAAAGAGCAGCATCGGCATGCTTAGCACGTCGTTTGGTAGAAATCCACGTGCGCGTTCTGCAAAAAGCACCATTTGCATGCACATCTTGTGGTTTTGCAGAAAACTTCATCCGCGTCTACCAAAAGATGCATGTGCATGCTTAAAACGCGTTTTCGCACAAATGCGTGCGCGGGTGCTAAAAAGAGCAGCATCGGCATGCTTAGCACGTTGTTTGGTAGAAATCCACGTGCGCGTTCTGCAAAAAGCACCATTTGCATGCACATCTTGTGGTTTTGCAGAAAACTTCATCCGCGTCTACCAAAAGATGCATGTGCATGCTTAAAACGCGTTTTCGCACAAATGCGTGCGCGGGTGCTAAAAAGAGCAGCATCGGCATGCTTAGCACGTCGTTTGGTAGAAATCCACGTGCGCGTTCTGCAAAAAGCACCATTTGCATGCACATCTTGTGGTTTTGCAGAAAACTTCATCCGCGTCTACCAAAAGATGCATGTGCATGCTTAAAACGTGTTTTCGCACAAATGCGTGCGCGGGTGCTAAAAAGAGCAGCATCGGCATGCTTAGCACGTCGTTTGGTAGAAATCCACGTGCGCGTTCTGCAAAAAGCACCATTTGCATGCACATCTTGTGGTTTTGCAGAAAACTTCATCCGCGTCTACCAAAAGATGCATGTGCATGCTTAAAACGCGTTTTCGCACAAATGCGTGCGCGGGTGCTAAAAAGAGCAGCATCGGCATGCTTAGCACGTCGTTTGGTAGAAATCCACGTGCGCGTTCTGCAAAAAGCACCATTTGCATGCACATCTTGTGGTTTTGCAGAAAACTTCATCCGCGTCTACCAAAAGATGCATGTGCATGCTTAAAACGCGTTTTCGCACAAATGCGTGCGCGGGTGCTAAAAAGAGCAGCATCGGCATGCTTAGCACGTCGTTTGGTAGAAATCCACGTGCGTGTTCTGCAAAAAGCACCATTTGCATGCACATCTTGTGGTTTTGCAGAAAACTTCATCCGCGTCTACCAAAAGATGCATGTGCATGCTTAAAACGCGTTTTCGCACAAATGCGTGCGCGGGTGCTAAAAAGAGCAGCATCGGCATGCTTAGCACGTCGTTTGGTTGAAATCCACGTGCGCGTTCTGCCAAAAGCACCATTTGCATGCACATCTTGTAGTTTTGCAGAAAACTATCCGCGTCTACCAAAAGATGCATGTGCATGCTTAAAACGCGTTTTCGCACAAATGCGTGCGCGGGTGCTAAAAAGAGCAGCATCGGCATGCTTAGCACGTCGTTTGGTAGAAATCGACGTGCGCGTTCTGCCAAAAGCACCATTTGCATGCACATCTTGTGGTTTTGCAGAAAACTTCATCCGCGTCTACCAAAAGATGCATGTGCATGCTTAAAACGCGTTTTCGCACAAATGCGTGCGCGGGTGCTAAAAAGAGCAGCATCGGCATGCTTAGCACGTCGTTTGGTAGAAATGCACGTGCGCGTTCTGCCAAAAGCACCATTTGCATGCACATCTTGTGGTTTTGCAGAAAACTTCATCCGCGTCTACCAAAAGATGCATGTGCATGCTTAAAACGCGTATTCGCACAAATCCGTGCGCGGGTGCTAAAAAGAGCAGCATCGGCATGCTTAGCACGTCGTTTGGTAGAAATCCACGTGCGCGTTCTGCAAAAAGCACCATTTGCATGCACATCTTGTGGTTTTGCAGAAAACTTCATCCGCGTCTACCAAAAGATGCATGTGCATGCTTAAAACGCGTTTTCGCACAAATGCGTGCGCGGGTGCTAAAAAGAGCAGCATCGGCATGCTTAGCACGTTGTTTGGTAGAAATCCACGTGCGCGTTCTGCAAAAAGCACCATTTGCATGCACATCTTGTGGTTTTGCAGAAAACTTCATCCGCGTCTACCAAAAGATGCATGTGCATGCTTAAAACGCGTTTTCGCACAAATGCGTGCGCGGGTGCTAAAAAGAGCAGCATCGGCATGCTTAGCACGTCGTTTGGTAGAAATCCACGTGCGCGTTCTGCAAAAAGCACCATTTGCATGCACATCTTGTGGTTTTGCAGAAAACTTCATCCGCGTCTACCAAAAGATGCATGTGCATGCTTAAAACGTGTTTTCGCACAAATGCGTGCGCGGGTGCTAAAAAGAGCAGCATCGGCATGCTTAGCACGTCGTTTGGTAGAAATCCACGTGCGCGTTCTGCAAAAAGCACCATTTGCATGCACATCTTGTGGTTTTGCAGAAAACTTCATCCGCGTCTACCAAAAGATGCATGTGCATGCTTAAAACGCGTTTTCGCACAAATGCGTGCGCGGGTGCTAAAAAGAGCAGCATCGGCATGCTTAGCACGTCGTTTGGTAGAAATCCACGTGCGCGTTCTGCAAAAAGCACCATTTGCATGCACATCTTGTGGTTTTGCAGAAAACTTCATCCGCGTCTACCAAAAGATGCATGTGCATGCTTAAAACGCGTTTTCGCACAAATGCGTGCGCGGGTGCTAAAAAGAGCAGCATCGGCATGCTTAGCACGTCGTTTGGTAGAAATCGACGTGCGCGTTCTGCCAAAAGCACCATTTGCATGCACATCTTGTGGTTTTGCAGAAAACTTCATCCGCGTCTACCAAAAGATGTATGTGCATGCTTAAAACGCGTTTTCGCACAAATGCGTGCGCGGGTGCTAAAAAGAGCAGCATCGGCATGCTTAGCACGTCGTTTGGTAGAAATCCACGTGCGCGTTCTGCAAAAAGCACCATTTGCATGCACATCTTGTGGTTTTGCAGAAAACTTCATCCGCGTCTACCAATAGATGCATGTGCATGCTTAAAACGCGTTTTCGCACAAATGCGTGCGCGGGTGCTAAAAAGAGCAGCATCGGCATGCTTAGCACGTTGTTTGGTAGAAATCCACGTGCGCGTTCTGCCAAAAGCACCATTTGCATGCACATCTTGTGGTTTTGCAGAAAACTTCATCCGCGTCTACCAAAAGATGCATGTGCATGCTTAAAACGCGTTTTCGCACAAATCCGTGCGCGGGTGCTAAAAAGAGCAGCATCGGCAAGCTTAGCACATCGTTTGGTAGAAATCCACGTGCGCGTTCTGCAAAAAGCACCATTTGCATGCACATCTTGTGGTTTTGCAGAAAACTTCATCCGCGTCTACCAAAAGATGCATGTGCATGCTTAAAACGCGTTTTCGCACAAATGCGTGCGCGGGTGCTAAAAAGAGCAGCATCGGCATGCTTAGCACGTCGTTTGGTAGAAATCCACGTGCGCGTTCTGCCAAAAGCACCATTTGCATGCACATCTTGTGGTTTTGCAGAAAACTTCATCCGCGTCTACCAAAAGATGCATGTGCATGCTTAAAACGCGTTTTCGCACAAATCCGTGCGCGGGTGCTAAAAAGAGCAGCATCGGCAAGCTTAGCACATCGTTTGGTAGAAATCTACGTGCGCGTTCTGCAAAAAGCACCATTTGCATGCACATCTTGTGGTTTTGCAGAAAACTTCATCCGCGTCTACCAAAAGATGCATGTGCATGCTTAAAACGCGTTTTCGCACAAATGCGTGCGCGGGTGCTAAAAAGAGCAGCATCGGCATGCTTAGCACGTCGTTTGGTAGAAATCCACGTGCGCGTTCTGCCAAAAGCACCATTTGCATGCACATCTTGTGGTTTTGCAGAAAACTTCATCCGCGTCTACCAAAAGATGCATGTGCATGCTTAAAACGCGTTTTCGCACAAATGCGTGCGCGGGTGCTAAAAAGAGCAGCATCGGCATGCTTAGCACGTCGTTTGGTAGAAATCCACGTGCGCGTTCTGCAAAAAGCACCATTTGCATGCACATCTTGTGGTTTTGCAGAAAACTTCATCCGCGTCTACCAAAAGATGCATGTGCATGCTTAAAACGCGTTTTCGCACAAATGCGTGCGCGGGTGCTAAAAAGAGCAGCATCGGCATGCTTAGCACGTCGTTTGGTAGAAATCTACGTGCGCGTTCTGCCAAAAGCACCATTTGCATGCATATCTTGTGGTTTTGCAGAAAACTTCATCCGCGTCTACCAAAAGATGCATGTGCATGCTTAAAACGCGTTTTCGCACAAATCCGTGCGCGGGTGCTAAAAAGAGCAGCATCGGCATGCTTAGCACGTCGTTTGGTAGAAATCCACGTGCGCGTTCTGCAAAAAGCACCATTTGCATGCACATCTTGTGCTTTTGCAGAAAACTTCATCCGCGTCTACCAAAAGATGCATGTGCATGCTTAAAACGCGTTTTCGCACAAATGCGCGCGCGTGTGCTAAAAAGAGCAGCATCGGCATGCTTAGCACGTCGTTTGGTAGAAATCCACGTGCGCGTTCTGCCAAAAGCACCATTTGCATGCACATGTTGTGGTTTTGCAGAAAACTTCATCCGCGTCTACCAAAAGATGCATGTGCATGCTTAAAACGCGTTTTCGCACAAATCCGTGCGCGGGTGCTAAAAAGAGCAGCATCGGCAAGCTTAGCACATCGTTTGGTAGAAATCCACGTGCGCGTTCTGCAAAAAGCACCATTTGCATGCACATCTTGTGGTTTTGCAGAAAACTTCATCCGCGTCTACCAAAAGATGCATGTGCATGCTTAAAACGCGTTTTCGCACAAATGCGTGCGCGGGTGCTAAAAAGAGCAGCATCGGCATGCTTAGCACGTCGTTTGGTAGAAATCCACGTGCGCGTTCTGCAAAAAGCACCATTTGCATGCACATCTTGTGGTTTTGCAGAAAACTTCATCCGCGTCTACCAAAAGATGCATGTGCATGCTTAAAACGCGTTTTCGCACAAATGCGTGCGCGGGTGCTAAAAAGAGCAGCATCGGCATGCTTAGCACGTCGTTTGGTAGAAATCCACGTGCGTGTTCTGCAAAAAGCACCATTTGCATGCACATCTTGTGGTTTTGCAGAAAACTTCATCCGCGTCTACCAAAAGATGCATGTGCATGCTTAAAACGCGTTTTCGCACAAATGCGTGCGCGGGTGCTAAAAAGAGCAGCATCGGCATGCTTAGCACGTCGTTTGGTTGAAATCCACGTGCGCGTTCTGCCAAAAGCACCATTTGCATGCACATCTTGTAGTTTTGCAGAAAACTATCCGCGTCTACCAAAAGATGCATGTGCATGCTTAAAACGCGTTTTCGCACAAATGCGTGCGCGGGTGCTAAAAAGAGCAGCATCGGCATGCTTAGCACGTCGTTTGGTAGAAATCGACGTGCGCGTTCTGCCAAAAGCACCATTTGCATGCACATCTTGTGGTTTTGCAGAAAACTTCATCCGCGTCTACCAAAAGATGCATGTGCATGCTTAAAACGCGTTTTCGCACAAATGCGTGCGCGGGTGCTAAAAAGAGCAGCATCGGCATGCTTAGCACGTCGTTTGGTAGAAATGCACGTGCGCGTTCTGCCAAAAGCACCATTTGCATGCACATCTTGTGGTTTTGCAGAAAACTTCATCCGCGTCTACCAAAAGATGCATGTGCATGCTTAAAACGCGTATTCGCACAAATCCGTGCGCGGGTGCTAAAAAGAGCAGCATCGGCATGCTTAGCACGTCGTTTGGTAGAAATCCACGTGCGCGTTCTGCAAAAAGCACCATTTGCATGCACATCTTGTGGTTTTGCAGAAAACTTCATCCGCGTCTACCAAAAGATGCATGTGCATGCTTAAAACGCGTTTTCGCACAAATGCGTGCGCGGGTGCTAAAAAGAGCAGCATCGGCATGCTTAGCACGTTGTTTGGTAGAAATCCACGTGCGCGTTCTGCAAAAAGCACCATTTGCATGCACATCTTGTGGTTTTGCAGAAAACTTCATCCGCGTCTACCAAAAGATGCATGTGCATGCTTAAAACGCGTTTTCGCACAAATGCGTGCGCGGGTGCTAAAAAGAGCAGCATCGGCATGCTTAGCACGTCGTTTGGTAGAAATCCACGTGCGCGTTCTGCAAAAAGCACCATTTGCATGCACATCTTGTGGTTTTGCAGAAAACTTCATCCGCGTCTTCCAAAAGATGCATGTGCATGCTTAAAACGCCTTTTCGCACAAATGCGTGCGCGGGTGCTAAAAAGAGCAGCATCGGCATGCTTAGCACGTCGTTTGGTAGAAATCCACGTGCGCGTTCTGCAAAAAGCACCATTTGCATGCACATCTTGTGGTTTTGCAGAAAACTTCATCCGCGTCTACCAAAAGATGCATGTGCATGCTTAAAACGCGTTTTCGCACAAATCCGTGCGCGGGTGCTAAAAAGAGCAGCATCGGCATGCTTAGCACGTCGTTTGGTAGAAATCCACGTGCGCGTTCTGCAAAAAGCACCATTTGCATGCACATCTTGTGGTTTTGCAGAAAACTTCATCCGCGTCTACCAAAAGATACATGTGCATGCTTAAAACGCGTTTTCGCACAAATGCGTGCGCGGGTGCTAAAAAGAGCAGCATCGGCATGCTTAGCACGTCGTTTGGTAGAAATCCACGTGGGCGTTCTGCCAAAAGCACCATTTGCATGCACATCTTGTGGTTTTGCAGAAAACTTCATCCGCGTCTACCAAAAGATGCATGTGCATGCTTAAAACGCGTTTTCGCACAAATCCGTGCGCAGGTGCTAAAAAGAGCAGCATCGGCAAGCTTAGCACATCGTTTGGTAGAAATCCACGTGCGCGTTCTGCAAGAAGCACCATTTGCATGCACATCTTGTGGTTTTGCAGAAAACTTCATCCGCGTCTACCAAAAGATGCATGTGCATGCTTAAAACGCGTTTTCGCACAAATGCGTGCGCGGGTGCTAAAAAGAGCAGCATCGGCATGCTTAACACGTCGTTTGGTAGAAATCCACGTGCGCGTTCTGCCAAAAGCACCATTTGCATGCACATCTTGTGGTTTTGCACAAAACTTCATCCGCGTCTACCAAAAGATGCATGTGCATGCTTAAAACGCGTTTTCGCACAAATCCGTGCGCGGGTGCTAAAAAGAGCAGCATCGGCAAGCTTAGCACATCGTTTGGTAGAAATCCACGTGCGCGTTCTGCAAAAAGCACCATTTGCATGCACATCTTGTGGTTTTGCAGAAAACTTCATCCGCGTCCAGCAAAAGATGCATGTGCATGCTTAAAACGCGTTTTCGCACAAATGCGTGCGCGGGTGCTAAAAAGAGCAGCATCGGCATGCTTAGCACGTCGTTTGGTAGAAATCCACGTGCGCGTTCTGCAAAAAGCACCATTTGCATGCACATCTTGTGGTTTTGCAGAAAACTTCATCCGCGTCTACCAAAAGATGCATGTGCATGCTTAAAACGCGTTTTCGCACAAATGCGTGCGCGGGTGCTAAAAAGAGCAGCATCGGCATGCTTAGCACGTCGTTTGGTAGAAATCCACGTGCGTGTTCTGCAAAAAGCACCATTTGCATGCACATCTTGTGGTTTTGCAGAAAACTTCATCCGCGTCTACCAAAAGATGCATGTGCATGCTTAAAACGCGTTTTCGCACAAATGCGTGCGCGGGTGCTAAAAAGAGCAGCATCGGCATGCTTAGCACGTCGTTTGGTAGAAATCCACGTGCGCGTTCTGCCAAAAGCACCATTTGCATGCACATCTTGTGGTTTTGCAGAAAACTATCCGCGTCTACCAAAAGATGCATGTGCATGCTTAAAACGCGTTTTCGCACAAATGCGTGCGCGGGTGCTAAAAAGAGCAGCATCGGCATGCTTAGCACGTCGTTTGGTAGAAATCCACGTGCGCGTTCTGCCAAAAGCACCATTTGCATGCACATCTTGTGGTTTTGCAGAAAACTTCATCCGCGTCTACCAAAAGATGCATGTGCATGCTTAAAACGCGTTTTCGCACAAATGCGTGCGCGGGTGCTAAAAAGAGCAGCATCGGCATGCTTAGCACGTCGTTTGGTAGAAATGCACGTGCGCGTTCTGCCAAAAGCACCATTTGCATGCACATCTTGTGGTTTTGCAGAAAACTTCATCCGCGTCTACCAAAAGATGCATGTGCATGCTTAAAACGCGTATTCGCACAAATCCGTGCGCGGGTGCTAAAAAGAGCAGCATCGGCATGCTTAGCACGTCGTTTGGTAGAAATCCACGTGCGCGTTCTGCAAAAACCACCATTTGCATGCACATCTTGTGGTTTTGCAGAAAACTTCATCCGCGTCTACCAAAAGATGCATGTGCATGCTTAAAACGCGTTTTCGCACAAATGCGTGCGCGGGTGCTAAAAAGAGCAGCATCGGCATGCTTAGCACGTTGTTTGGTAGAAATCCACGTGCGCGTTCTGCAAAAAGCACCATTTGCATGCACATCTTGTGGTTTTGCAGAAAACTTCATCCGCGTCTACCAAAAGATGCATGTGCATGCTTAAAACGCGTTTTCGCACAAATGCGTGCGCGGGTGCTAAAAAGAGCAGCATCGGCATGCTTAGCACGTCGTTTGGTAGAAATCCACGTGCGCGTTCTGCAAAAAGCACCATTTGCATGCACATCTTGTGGTTTTGCAGAAAACTTCATCCGCGTCTTCCAAAAGATGCATGTGCATGCTTAAAACGCCTTTTCGCACAAATGCGTGCGCGGGTGCTAAAAAGAGCAGCATCGGCATGCTTAGCACGTCGTTTGGTAGAAATCCACGTGCGCGTTCTGCAAAAAGCACCATTTGCATGCACATCTTGTGGTTTTGCAGAAAACTTCATCCGCGTCTACCAAAAGATGCATGTGCATGCTTAAAACGCGTTTTCGCACAAATGCGTGCGCGGGTGCTAAAAAGAGCAGCATCGGCATGCTTAGCACGTCGTTTGGTAGAAATCCACGTGCGCGTTCTGCAAAAAGCACCATTTGCATGCACATCTTGTGGTTTTGCAGAAAACTTCATCCGCGTCTACCAAAAGATGCATGTGCATGCTTAAAACGCGTTTTCGCACAAATCCGTGCGCGGGTGCTAAAAAGAGCAGCATCGGCATGCTTAGCACGTCGTTTGGTAGAAATCCACGTGCGCGTTCTGCAAAAAGCACCATTTGCATGCACATCTTGTGGTTTTGCAGAAAACTTCATCCGCGTCTACCAAAAGATGCATGTGCATGCTTAAAACGCGTTTTCGCACAAATCCGTGCGCGGGTGCTAAAAAGAGCAGCATCGGCATGCTTAGCACGTCGTTTGGTAGAAATCCACGTGCGCGTTCTGCAAGAAGCACCATTTGCATGCACATCTTGTGGTTTTGCAGAAAACTTCATCCGCGTCTACCAAAAGATGCATGTGCATGCTTAAAACGCGTTTTCGCACAAATGCGTGCGCGGGTGCTAAAAAGAGCAGCATCGGCATGCTTAGCACGTTGTTTGGTAGAAATCCACGTGCGCGTTCTGCAAAAAGCACCATTTGCATGCACATCTTGTGGTTTTGCAGAAAACTTCATCCGCGTCTACCAAAAGATGCATGTGCATGCTTAAAACGCGTTTTCGCACAAATGCGTGCGCGGGTGCTAAAAAGAGCAGCATCGGCATGCTTAGCACGTCGTTTGGTAGAAATCCACGTGCGCGTTCTGCAAAAAGCACCATTTGCATGCACATCTTGTGGTTTTGCAGAAAACTTCATCCGCGTCTACCAAAAGATGCATGTGCATGCTTAAAACGCGTTTTCGCACAAATGCGTGCGCGGGTGCTAAAAAGAACAGCATCGGCATGCTTAGCACGTCGTTTGGTAGAAATCCACGTGCGCGTTCTGCAAAAAGCACCATTTGCATGCACATCTTGTGGTTTTGCAGAAAACTTCATCCGCGTCTACCAAAAGATGCATGTGCATGCTTAAAACGCGTTTTCGCACAAATCCGTGCGCGGGTGCTAAAAAGAGCAGCATCGGCATGCTTAGCACGTCGTTTGGTAGAAATCCACGTGCGCGTTCTGCAAAAAGCACCATTTGCATGCACATCTTGTGGTTTTGCAGAAAACTTCATCCGCGTCTACCAAAAGATACATGTGCATGCTTAAAACGCGTTTTCGCACAAATGCGTGCGCGGGTGCTAAAAAGAGCAGCATCGGCATGCTTAGCACGTCGTTTGGTAGAAATCCACGTGGGCGTTCTGCCAAAAGCACCATTTGCATGCACATCTTGTGGTTTTGCAGAAAACTTCATCCGCGTCTACCAAAAGATGCATGTGCATGCTTAAAACGCGTTTTCGCACAAATCCGTGCGCAGGTGCTAAAAAGAGCAGCATCGGCAAGCTTAGCACATCGTTTGGTAGAAATCCACGTGCGCGTTCTGCAAGAAGCACCATTTGCATGCACATCTTGTGGTTTTGCAGAAAACTTCATCCGCGTCTACCAAAAGATGCATGTGCATGCTTAAAACGCGTTTTCGCACAAATGCGTGCGCGGGTGCTAAAAAGAGCAGCATCGGCATGCTTAGCACGTCGTTTGGTAGAAATCCACGTGCGCGTTCTGCAAAAAGCACCATTTGCATGCACATCTTGTGGTTTTGCAGAAAACTTCATCCGCGTCTACCAAAAGATGCATGTGCATGCTTAAAACGCGTTTTCGCACAAATGCGTGCGCGGGTGCTAAAAAGAGCAGCATCGGCATGCTTAGCACGTCGTTTGGTAGAAATCCACGTGCGTGTTCTGCAAAAAGCACCATTTGCATGCACATCTTGTGGTTTTGCAGAAAACTTCATCCGCGTCTACCAAAAGATGCATGTGCATGCTTAAAACGCGTTTTCGCACAAATGCGTGCGCGGGTGCTAAAAAGAGCAGCATCGGCATGCTTAGCACGTCGTTTGGTAGAAATCCACGTGCGCGTTCTGCCAAAAGCACCATTTGCATGCACATCTTGTGGTTTTGCAGAAAACTATCCGCGTCTACCAAAAGATGCATGTGCATGCTTAAAACGCGTTTTCGCACAAATGCGTGCGCGGGTGCTAAAAAGAGCAGCATCGGCATGCTTAGCACGTCGTTTGGTAGAAATCCACGTGCGCGTTCTGCAAAAAGCACCATTTGCATGCACATCTTGTGGTTTTGCAGAAAACTTCATCCGCGTCTACCAAAAGATGCATGTGCATGCTTAAAACGCGTTTTCGCACAAATGCGTGCGCGGGTGCTAAAAAGAGCAGCATCGGCATGCTTAGCACGTCGTTTGGTAGAAATCCACGTGCGCGTTCTGCAAAAAGCACCATTTGCATGCACATCTTGTGGTTTTGCAGAAAACTTCATCCGCGTCTACCAAAAGATGCATGTGCATGCTTAAAACGCGTTTTCGCACAAATCCGTGCGCGGGTGCTAAAAAGAGCAGCATCGGCATGCTTAGCACGTCGTTTGGTAGAAATCCACGTGCGCGTTCTGCAAAAAGCACCATTTGCATGCACATCTTGTGGTTTTGCAGAAAACTTCATCCGCGTCTACCAAAAGATGCATGTGCATGCTTAAAACGCGTTTTCGCACAAATCCGTGCGCGGGTGCTAAAAAGAGCAGCATCGGCATGCTTAGCACGTCGTTTGGTAGAAATCCACGTGCGCGTTCTGCAAGAAGCACCATTTGCATGCACATCTTGTGGTTTTGCAGAAAACTTCATCCGCGTCTACCAAAAGATGCATGTGCATGCTTAAAACGCGTTTTCGCACAAATGCGTGCGCGGGTGCTAAAAAGAGCAGCATCGGCATGCTTAGCACGTTGTTTGGTAGAAATCCACGTGCGCGTTCTGCAAAAAGCACCATTTGCATGCACATCTTGTGGTTTTGCAGAAAACTTCATCCGCGTCTACCAAAAGATGCATGTGCATGCTTAAAACGCGTTTTCGCACAAATGCGTGCGCGGGTGCTAAAAAGAGCAGCATCGGCATGCTTAGCACGTCGTTTGGTAGAAATCCACGTGCGCGTTCTGCAAAAAGCACCATTTGCATGCACATCTTGTGGTTTTGCAGAAAACTTCATCCGCGTCTACCAAAAGATGCATGTGCATGCTTAAAACGCGTTTTCGCACAAATGCGTGCGCGGGTGCTAAAAAGAACAGCATCGGCATGCTTAGCACGTCGTTTGGTAGAAATCCACGTGCGCGTTCTGCAAAAAGCACCATTTGCATGCACATCTTGTGGTTTTGCAGAAAACTTCATCCGCGTCTACCAAAAGATGCATGTGCATGCTTAAAACGCGTTTTCGCACAAATCCGTGCGCGGGTGCTAAAAAGAGCAGCATCGGCATGCTTAGCACGTCGTTTGGTAGAAATCCACGTGCGCGTTCTGCAAAAAGCACCATTTGCATGCACATCTTGTGGTTTTGCAGAAAACTTCATCCGCGTCTACCAAAAGATACATGTGCATGCTTAAAACGCGTTTTCGCACAAATGCGTGCGCGGGTGCTAAAAAGAGCAGCATCGGCATGCTTAGCACGTCGTTTGGTAGAAATCCACGTGGGCGTTCTGCCAAAAGCACCATTTGCATGCACATCTTGTGGTTTTGCAGAAAACTTCATCCGCGTCTACCAAAAGATGCATGTGCATGCTTAAAACGCGTTTTCGCACAAATCCGTGCGCAGGTGCTAAAAAGAGCAGCATCGGCAAGCTTAGCACATCGTTTGGTAGAAATCCACGTGCGCGTTCTGCAAGAAGCACCATTTGCATGCACATCTTGTGGTTTTGCAGAAAACTTCATCCGCGTCTACCAAAAGATGCATGTGCATGCTTAAAACGCGTTTTCGCACAAATGCGTGCGCGGGTGCTAAAAAGAGCAGCATCGGCATGCTTAGCACGTCGTTTGGTAGAAATCCACGTGCGCGTTCTGCAAAAAGCACCATTTGCATGCACATCTTGTGGTTTTGCAGAAAACTTCATCCGCGTCTACCAAAAGATGCATGTGCATGCTTAAAACGCGTTTTCGCACAAATGCGTGCGCGGGTGCTAAAAAGAGCAGCATCGGCATGCTTAGCACGTCGTTTGGTAGAAATCCACGTGCGTGTTCTGCAAAAAGCACCATTTGCATGCACATCTTGTGGTTTTGCAGAAAACTTCATCCGCGTCTACCAAAAGATGCATGTGCATGCTTAAAACGCGTTTTCGCACAAATGCGTGCGCGGGTGCTAAAAAGAGCAGCATCGGCATGCTTAGCACGTCGTTTGGTAGAAATCCACGTGCGCGTTCTGCCAAAAGCACCATTTGCATGCACATCTTGTGGTTTTGCAGAAAACTATCCGCGTCTACCAAAAGATGCATGTGCATGCTTAAAACGCGTTTTCGCACAAATGCGTGCGCGGGTGCTAAAAAGAGCAGCATCGGCATGCTTAGCACGTCGTTTGGTAGAAATCCACGTGCGCGTTCTGCCAAAAGCACCATTTGCATGCACATCTTGTGGTTTTGCAGAAAACTTCATCCGCGTCTACCAAAAGATGCATGTGCATGCTTAAAACGCGTTTTCGCACAAATGCGTGCGCGGGTGCTAAAAAGAGCAGCATCGGCATGCTTAGCACGTCGTTTGGTAGAAATGCACGTGCGCGTTCTGCCAAAAGCACCATTTGCATGCACATCTTGTGGTTTTGCAGAAAACTTCATCCGCGTCTACCAAAAGATGCATGTGCATGCTTAAAACGCGTATTCGCACAAATCCGTGCGCGGGTGCTAAAAAGAGCAGCATCGGCATGCTTAGCACGTCGTTTGGTAGAAATCCACGTGCGCGTTCTGCAAAAACCACCATTTGCATGCACATCTTGTGGTTTTGCAGAAAACTTCATCCGCGTCTACCAAAAGATGCATGTGCATGCTTAAAACGCGTTTTCGCACAAATGCGTGCGCGGGTGCTAAAAAGAGCAGCATCGGCATGCTTAGCACGTTGTTTGGTAGAAATCCACGTGCGCGTTCTGCAAAAAGCACCATTTGCATGCACATCTTGTGGTTTTGCAGAAAACTTCATCCGCGTCTACCAAAAGATGCATGTGCATGCTTAAAACGCGTTTTCGCACAAATGCGTGCGCGGGTGCTAAAAAGAGCAGCATCGGCATGCTTAGCACGTCGTTTGGTAGAAATCCACGTGCGCGTTCTGCAAAAAGCACCATTTGCATGCACATCTTGTGGTTTTGCAGAAAACTTCATCCGCGTCTTCCAAAAGATGCATGTGCATGCTTAAAACGCCTTTTCGCACAAATGCGTGCGCGGGTGCTAAAAAGAGCAGCATCGGCATGCTTAGCACGTCGTTTGGTAGAAATCCACGTGCGCGTTCTGCAAAAAGCACCATTTGCATGCACATCTTGTGGTTTTGCAGAAAACTTCATCCGCGTCTACCAAAAGATGCATGTGCATGCTTAAAACGCGTTTTCGCACAAATGCGTGCGCGGGTGCTAAAAAGAGCAGCATCGGCATGCTTAGCACGTCGTTTGGTAGAAATCCACGTGCGCGTTCTGCAAAAAGCACCATTTGCATGCACATCTTGTGGTTTTGCAGAAAACTTCATCCGCGTCTTCCAAAAGATGCATGTGCATGCTTAAAACGCCTTTTCGCACAAATGCGTGCGCGGGTGCTAAAAAGAGCAGCATCGGCATGCTTAGCACGTCGTTTGGTAGAAATCCACGTGCGCGTTCTGCAAAAAGCACCATTTGCATGCACATCTTGTGGTTTTGCAGAAAACTTCATCCGCGTCTACCAAAAGATGCATGTGCATGCTTAAAACGCGTTTTCGCACAAATGCGTGCGCGGGTGCTAAAAAGAGCAGCATCGGCATGCTTAGCACGTCGTTTGGTAGAAATCCACGTGCGCGTTCTGCAAAAAGCACCATTTGCATGCACATCTTGTGGTTTTGCAGAAAACTTCATCCGCGTCTACCAAAAGATGCATGTGCATGCTTAAAACGCGTTTTCGCACAAATCCGTGCGCGGGTGCTAAAAAGAGCAGCATCGGCATGCTTAGCACGTCGTTTGGTAGAAATCCACGTGCGCGTTCTGCAAAAAGCACCATTTGCATGCACATCTTGTGGTTTTGCAGAAAACTTCATCCGCGTCTACCAAAAGATACATGTGCATGCTTAAAACGCGTTTTCGCACAAATGCGTGCGCGGGTGCTAAAAAGAGCAGCATCGGCATGCTTAGCACGTCGTTTGGTAGAAATCCACGTGGGCGTTCTGCCAAAAGCACCATTTGCATGCACATCTTGTGGTTTTGCAGAAAACTTCATCCGCGTCTACCAAAAGATGCATGTGCATGCTTAAAACGCGTTTTCGCACAAATCCGTGCGCAGGTGCTAAAAAGAGCAGCATCGGCAAGCTTAGCACATCGTTTGGTAGAAATCCACGTGCGCGTTCTGCAAGAAGCACCATTTGCATGCACATCTTGTGGTTTTGCAGAAAACTTCATCCGCGTCTACCAAAAGATGCATGTGCATGCTTAAAACGCGTTTTCGCACAAATGCGTGCGCGGGTGCTAAAAAGAGCAGCATCGGCATGCTTAGCACGTCGTTTGGTAGAAATCCACGTGCGCGTTCTGCCAAAAGCACCATTTGCATGCACATCTTGTGGTTTTGCACAAAACTTCATCCGCGTCTACCAAAAGATGCATGTGCATGCTTAAAACGCGTTTTCGCACAAATCCGTGCGCGGGTGCTAAAAAGAGCAGCATCGGCATGCTTAGCACGTCGTTTGGTAGAAATCCACGTGCGCGTTCTGCAAAAAGCACCATTTGCATGCACATCTTGTGGTTTTGCAGAAAACTTCATCCGCGTCTACCAAAAGATGCATGTGCATGCTTAAAACGCGTTTTCGCACAAATGCGTGCGCGAGTGCTAAAAAGAGCAGCATCGGCATGCTTAGCACGTCGTTTGGTAGAAATCCACGTGCGCGTTCTGCCAAAAGCACCATTTGCATGCACATCATGTGGTTTTGCAGAAAACTTCATCCGCGTCTACCAAAAGATGCATGTGCATGCTTAAAACGCGTTTTCGCACAAATCCGTGCGCGGGTGCTAAAAAGAGCAGCATCGGCATGCTTAGCACGTCGTTTGGTAGAAATCCACGTGCGCGTTCTGAAAAACGCACCATTTGCATGCACATCTTGTGGTTTTGCAGAAAACTTCATCCGCGTCTACCAAAAGATGCATGTGCATGCTTAAAACGCGTTTTCGGACAAATGCGTGCGCGGGTGCTAAAAAGAGCAGCATCGGCATGCTTAGCACGTCGTTTGGTAGAAATCCACGAGCGCGTTCTGCAAAAAGCACCATTTGCATGCACATCTTGTCGTTTTGCAGAAAACTTCATCCGCGTCTACCAAAAGATGCATGTGCATGCTTAAAACGCGTTTTCGCACAAATGCGTGCGCGGGTGCTAAAAAGAGCAGCATCGGCATGCTTAGCACGTCGTTTGGTAGAAATCCACGTGCGCGTTCTGCCAAAAGCACCATTTGCATGCACATCTTGTGGTTTTGCAGAAAACTTCATCCGCGTCTACCAAAAGATGCATGTGCATGCTTAAAACGCGTTTTCGCACAAATCCGTGCGCGGGTGCTTAAAAGAGCAGCATCGGCATGCTTAGCACGTCGTTTGGTAGAAATCCACGAGCGCGTTCTGCAAAAAGCACCATTTGCATGCACATCTTGTGGTTTTGCAGAAAACTTCTTGCGCGTCTACCAAAAGATGCATGTGCATGCGAAAAACGCGTTTTCGCACAAATGCGTGCGCGGGTGCTAAAAAGAGCAGCATCGGCATGCTTAGCACGTCGTTTGGTAGAAATCCACGTGCGCGTTCTGCCAAAAGCACCATTTGCATGCACATCTTGTGGTTTTGCAGAAAACTTCATCCGCGTCTACCAAAAGATGCATGTGCATGCTTAAAACGCGTTTTCGCACAAATCCGTGCGCGGGTGCTAAGAAGAGCAGCATCGGCAAGCTTAGCACATCGTTTGGTAGAAATCCACGTGCGCGTTCTGCAAAAAGCACCATTTGCATGCACATCTTGTGGTTTTGCAGAAAACTTCATCCGCGTCTACCAAAAGATGCATGTGCATGCTTAAAACGCGTTTTCGCACAAATGCGTGCGCGAGTGCTAAAAAGAGCAGCATCGGCATGCTTAGCACGTCGTTTGGTAGAAATCCACGTGCGCGTTCTGCAAAAAGCACCATTTGCATGCACATCTTGTGGTTTTGCAGAAAACTTCATCCGCGTCTACCAAAAGATGCATGTGCATGCTTAAAACGCGTTTTCGCACAAATGCGTGCGCGGGTGCTAAAAAGAGCAGCATCGGCATGCTTAGCACGTCGTTTGGTAGAAATCCACGTGCGCGTTCTGCAAAAAGCACCATTTGCATGGACATCTTGTGGTTTCGCAGAAAACTTCATCCGCGTCTACCAAAAGATGCATGTGCATGCTTAAAACGCGTTTTCGCACAAATCCGTGCGCGGGTGCTAAAAAGAGCAGCATCGGCATGCTTAGCACGTCGTTTGGTAGAAATCCACGTGCGCGTTCTGCAAAAAGCACCATTTGCATGCACATCTTGTGGTTTTGCAGAAAACTTCATCCGCGTCTACCAAAAGATGCATGTGCATGCTTAAAACGCGTTTTCGCACAAATGCGTGCGCGGGTGCTAAAAAGAGCAGCATCGGCATGCTTAGCACGTCGTTTGGTAGAAATCCACGTGCGCGTTCTGCAAAAAGCACCATTTGCATGCACATCTTGTGGTTTTGCAGAAAACTTCATCCGCGTCTACCAAAAGATGCATGTGCATGCTTAAAACGCGTTTTCGCACAAATCCGTGCGCGGGTGCTAAAAAGAGCAGCATCGGCATGCTTAGCACGTCGTTTGGTAGAAATCCACGTGCGCGTTCTGCAAAAAGCACCATTTGCATGCACATCTTGTGGTTTTGCAGAAAACTTCATCCGCGTCTACCAAAAGATGCATGTGCATGCTTAAAACGCGTTTTCGCACAAATGCGTGCGCGGGTGCTAAAAAGAGCAGCATCGGCATGCTTAGCACGTCGTTTGGTAGAAATCCACGTGCGCGTTCTGCAAAAAGCACCATTTGCATGCACATCTTGTGGTTTTGCAGAAAACTTCATCCGCGTCTACCAAAAGATGCATGTGCATGCTTAAAACGCGTTTTCGCACAAGTGCGTGCGCGGGTGCTAAAAATAGCAGCATCGGCAAGCTTAGCACATCGTTTGGTAGAAATCCACGTGCGCGTTCTGCAAAAAGCACCATTTGCATGCACATCTTGTGGTTTTGCAGAAAACTTCATCCGCGTCTACCAAAAGATGCATGTGCATGCTTAAAACGCGTTTTCGCACAAATGCGTGCGCGGGTGTTAAAAAGAGCAGCATCGGCATGCTTAGCACGTCGTTTGGTAGAAATCCACGTGCGCGTTCTGCAAAAAGCACCATTTGCATGCACATCTTGTGGTTTTGCAGAAAACTTCATCCGCGTCTACCAAAAGATGCATGTGCATGCTTAAAACGCGTTTTCGCACAAATGCGTGCGCGGGTGCTAAAAAGAGCAGCATCGGCATGCTTAGCACGTCGTTGTGTAGAAATCCACGTGCGCGTTCTGCAAAAAGCACCATTTGCATGCACATCTTGTGGTTTTGCAGAAAACTTCATCCGCGTCTACCAAAAGATGCATGTGCATGCTTAAAACGCGTTTTCGCACAAATGCGTGCGCGGGTGCTAAAAAGAGCAGCATCGGCATGCTTAGCACGTTGTTTGGTAGAAATCCACGTGCGCGTTCTGCAAAAAGCACCATTTGCATGCACATCTTGTGGTTTTGCAGAAAACTTCATCCGCGTCTACCAAAAGATGCATGTGCATGCTTAAAACGCGTTTTCGCACAAATGCGTGCGCGGGTGCTAAAAAGAGCAGCATCGGCATGCTTAGCACGTCGTTTGGTAGAAATCTACGTGCGCGTTCTGCCAAAAGCACCATTTGCATGCACATCTTGTGGTTTTGCAGAAAACTTCATCCGCGTCTACCAAAAGATGCATGTGCATGCTTAAAACGCGTTTTCGCACAAGTCCGTGCGCGGGTGCTAAAAAGAGCAGCATCGGCATGCTTAGCACGTCGTTTGGTAGAAATCCACATGCGCGTTCTTCAAAAAGCACCATTTGCATGCACATCTTGTGGTTTTGCAGAAAACTTCATCCGCGTCTACCAAAAGATGCATGTGCATGCTTAAAACGCGTTTTCGCACAAATGCGTGCGCGGGTGCTAAAAAGAGCAGCATCGGCATGCTTAGCACGTCGTTTGGTAGAAATCCACGTGCGCGTTCTGCCAAAAGCACCATTTGCATGCACATCTTGTGGTTTTGCAGAAAACTTCATCCGCGTCTACCAAAAGATGCATGTGCATGCTTAAAACGCGTTTTCGCACAAATCCGTGCGCAGGTGCTAAAAAGAGCAGCATCGGCAAGCTTAGCACATCGTTTGGTAGAAATCCACGTGCGCGTTCTGCAAAAAGCACCATTTGCATGCACATCTTGTGGTTTTGCAGAAAACTTCATCCGCGTCTACCAAAAGATGCATGTGCATGCTAAAAACGCGTTTTCGCACAAATGCGTGCGCGGGTGCTAAAAAGAGCAGCATCGGCATGCTTAGCACGTCGTTTGGTAGAAATCCACGTGCGCGTTCTGCCAAAAGCACCATTTGCATGCACATCTTGTGGTTTTGCAGAAAACTTCATCCGCGTCTACCAAAAGATGCATGTGCATGCTTAAAACGCGTTTTCGCATAAATCCGTGCGCGGGTGCTAAAAAGAGCAGCATCGGCATGCTTAGCACGTCGTTTGGTAGAAATCCACGTGCGCTTTCTGCAAAAAGCACCATTTGCATGCACATCTTGTGGTTTTGCAGAAAACTTCATCCGCGTCTACCAAAAGATGCATGTGCATGCTTAATACGCGTTTTCGCACAAATCCGTGCGCGGGTGCTAAAAAGAGCAGCATCGGCAAGCTTAGCACATCGTTTGGTAGAAATCCACGTGCGCGTTCTGCAAAAAGCACCATTTGCATGCACATCTGGTGGTTTTGCAGAAAACTTCATCCGCGTCTACCAAAAGATGCATGTGCATGCTTAAAACGCGTTTTCGCACAAATGCGTGCGCGGGTGCTAAAAAGAGCAGCATCGGCATGCTTAGCACGTCGTTTGGTAGAAATCCACGTGCGCGTTCTGCAAAAAGCACCATTTGCATGCACATCTTGTGGTTTTGCAGAAAACTTCATCCGCGTCTACCAAAAGATGCATGTGTATGCTTAAAACACGTTTTCGCACAAATGCGTGCGCGGGTGCTAAAAAGAGCAGCATCGGCATGCTTAGCATGTCGTTTGGTAGAAATCGACGTGCGCGTTCTGCAAAAAGCACCATTTGCGTGCACATCTTGTGGTTTTGCAGAAAACTTCATCCGCGTCTACCAAAAGATGCATGTGCATGCTTAAAACGCGTTTTCGCACAAATGCGTGCGCGGGTGCTAAAAAGAGCAGCATCGGCATGCTTAGCACGTCGTTTGGTAGAAATCCACGTGCGCGTTCCGCAAAAAGCACCATTTGCATGCACATCTTGTGGTTTTGCAGAAAACTTCATCCGCGTCTACCAAAAGATGCATGTGCATGCTTAAAACGCGTTTTCGCACAAATGCGTGCGCGGGTGCTAAAAAGAGCAGCATCGGCATGCTTAGCACGTCGTTTGGTAGAAATCCACGTGCGCGTTCTGCCAAAAGCACCATTTGCATGCACATATTGTGGTTTTGCAGAAAACTTCATCCGCGTCTACCAAAAGATGCATGTGCATGCTTAAAACGCGTTTTCGCACAAATGCGTGCGCGGGTGCTAAAAAGAGCAGCATCGGCATGCTTAGCACGTCGTTTGGTAGAAATCGACGTGCGCGTTCTGCCAAAAGCACCATTTGCATGCACATCTTGTGGTTTTGCAGAAAACTTCATCCGCGTCTACCAAAAGATGCATGTGCATGCTTAAAACGCGTTTTCGCACAAATGCGTGCGCGGGTGCTAAAAAGAGCAGCATCGGCATGCTTAGCACGTCGTTTGGTAGAAATCCACGTGCGCGTTCTGCAAAAAGCACCATTTGCATGCACATCTTGTGGTTTTGCAGAAAACTTCATCCGCGTCTACCAAAAGATGCATGTGCATGCTTAAAACGCGTTTTCGCACAAATGCGTGCGCGGGTGCTAAAAAGAGCAGCATCGGCATGCTTAGCACGTTGTTTGGTAGAAATCCACGTGCGCGTTCTGCCAAAAGCACCATTTGCATGCACATCTTGTGGTTTTGAAGAAAACTTCATCCGCATCTACCAAAAGATGCATGTGCATGCTTAAAACGCGTTTTCGCACAAATCCGTGCGCGGGTGCTAAAAAGAGCAGCATCGGCAAGCTTAGCACATCGTTTGATAGAAATCCACGTGCGCGTTCTGCAAAAAGCACCATTTGCATGCACATCTTGTGGTTTTGCAGAAAACTTCATCCGCGTCTACCAAAAGATGCATGTGCATGCTTAAAACGTGTTTTCGCACAAATGCGTGCGCGGGTGCTAAAAAGAGCAGCATCGGCATGCTTAGCACGTCGTTTGGTAGAAATCCACGTGCGCGTTCTGCAAAAAGCACCATTTGCATGCACATCTTGTGGTTTTGCAGAAAACTTCATCCGCGTCTACCAAAAGATGCATGTGCATGCTTAAAACGCGTTTTCGCACAAATGCGTGCGCGGGTGCTAAAAAGAGCAGCATCGGCATGCTTAGCACGTCGTTTGGTAGAAATCCACGTGCGCGTTCTGCAAAAAGCACCATTTGCATGCACATCTTGTGGTTTTGCAGAAAACTTCATCCGCGTCTACCAAAAGATGCATGTGCATGCTTAAAACGCGTTTTCGCACAAATGCGTGCGCGGGTCCTAAAAAGAGCAGCATCGGCATGCTTAGCACGTCGTTTGGTAGAAATCGACGTGCGCGTTCTGCCAAAAGCACCATTTGCATGCACATCTTGTGGTTTTGCAGAAAACTTCATCCGCGTCTACCAAAAGATGTATGTGCATGCTTAAAACGCGTTTTCGCACAAATGCGTGCGCCGGTGCTAAAAAGAGCAGCATCGGCATGCTTAGCACGTCGTTTGGTAGAAATCCACGTGCGCGTTCTGCAAAAAGCACCATTTGCATGCACATCTTGTGGTTTTGCAGAAAACTTCATCCGCGTCTACCAATAGATGCATGTGCATGCTTAAAACGCGTTTTCGCACAAATGCGTGCGCGGGTGCTAAAAAGAGCAGCATCGGCATGCTTAGCACGTTGTTTGGTAGAAATCCACGTGCGCGTTCTGCCAAAAGCACCATTTGCATGCACATCTTGTGGTTTTGGAGAAAACTTCATCCGCGTCTACCAAAAGATGCATGTGCATGCTTAAAACGCGTTTTCGCACAAATGCGTGCGCGGGTGCTAAAAAGAGCAGCATCGGCATGCTTAGCACGTCGTTTGGTAGAAATCCATGTGCGCGTTCTGCCAAAAGCACCATTTGCATGCACATCTTGTGGTTTTGCAGAAAACTTCATCCGCGTCTACCAAAAGATGCATGTGCATGCTTAAAACGCGTTTTCGCACAAATCCGTGCGCGGGTGCTAAAAAGAGCAGCATCGGCAAGCTTAGCACATCGTTTGGTAGAAATCTACGTGCGCGTTCTGCAAAAAGCACCATTTGCATGCACATCTTGTGGTTTTGCAGAAAACTTCATCCGCGTCTACCAAAAGATGCATGTGCATGCTTAAAACGCGTTTTCGCACAAATGCGTGCGCGGGTGCTAAAAAGAGCAGCATCGGCATGCTTAGCACGTTGTTTGGTAGAAATCCACGTGCGCGTTCTGCCAAAAGCACCATTTGCATGCACATCTTGTGGTTTTGCAGAAAACTTCATCCGCATCTACCAAAAGATGCATGTGCATGCTTAAAACGCGTTTTCGCACAAATCCGTGCGCGGGTGCTAAAAAGAGCAGCATCGGCAAGCTTAGCACATCGTTTGATAGAAATCCACGTGCGCTTTCTGCAAAAAGCACCATTTGCATGCACATCTTGTGGTTTTGCAGAAAACTTCATCCGCGTCTACCAAAAGATGCATGTGCATGCTTAATACGCGTTTTCGCACAAATCCGTGCGCGGGTGCTAAAAAGAGCAGCATCGGCAAGCTTAGCACATCGTTTGGTAGAAATCCACGTGCGCGTTCTGCAAAAAGCACCATTTGCATGCACATCTTGTGGTTTTGCAGAAAACTTCATCCGCGTCTACCAAAAGATGCATGTGCATGCTTAAAACGCGTTTTCGCACAAATGCGTGCGCGGGTGCTAAAAAGAGCAGCATCGGCATGCTTAGCACGTCGTTTGGTAGAAATCCACGTGCGCGTTCTGCAAAAAGCACCATTTGCATGCACATCTTGTGGTTTTGCAGAAAACTTCATCCGCGTCTACCAAAAGATGCATGTGCATGCTTAAAACGCGTTTTCGCACAAATGCGTGCGCGGGTCCTAAAAAGAGCAGCATCGGCATGCTTAGCACGTCGTTTGGTAGAAATCGACGTGCGCGTTCTGCCAAAAGCACCATTTGCATGCACATCTTGTGGTTTTGCAGAAAACTTCATCCGCGTCTACCAAAAGATGTATGTGCATGCTTAAAACGCGTTTTCGCACAAATGCGTGCGCCGGTGCTAAAAAGAGCAGCATCGGCATGCTTAGCACGTCGTTTGGTAGAAATCCACGTGCGCGTTCTGCAAAAAGCACCATTTGCATGCACATCTTGTGGTTTTGCAGAAAACTTCATCCGCGTCTACCAATAGATGCATGTGCATGCTTAAAACGCGTTTTCGCACAAATGCGTGCGCGGGTGCTAAAAAGAGCAGCATCGGCATGCTTAGCACGTTGTTTGGTAGAAATCCACGTGCGCGTTCTGCCAAAAGCACCATTTGCATGCACATCTTGTGGTTTTGCAGAAAACTTCATCCGCGTCTACCAAAAGATGCATGTGCATGCTTAAAACGCGTTTTCGCACAAATGCGTGCGCGGGTGCTAAAAACAGCAGCATCGGCATGCTTAGCACGTCGTTTGGTAGAAATCCACGTGCGCGTTCTGCCAAAAGCACCATTTGCATGCACATCTTGTGGTTTTGCAGAAAACTTCATCCGCGTCTACCAAAAGATGCATGTGCATGCTTAAAACGCGTTTTCGCACAAATCCGTGCGCGGGTGCTAAAAAGAGCAGCATCGGCAAGCTTAGCACATCGTTTGGTAGAAATCTACGTGCGCGTTCTGCAAAAAGCACCATTTGCATGCACATCTTGTGGTTTTGCAGAAAACTTCATCCGCGTCTACCAAAAGATGCATGTGCATGCTTAAAACGCGTTTTCGCACAAATGCGTGCGCGGGTGCTAAAAAGAGCAGCATCGGCATGCTTAGCACGTCGTTTGGTAGAAATCCACGTGCGCGTTCTGCCAAAAGTACCATTTGCATGCACATCTTGTGGTTTTGCAGAAAACTTCATCCGCATCTACCAAAAGATGCATGTGCATGCTTAAAACGCGTTTTCGCACAAATCCGTGCGCGGGTGCTAAAAAGAGCAGCATCGGCAAGCTTAGCACATCGTTTGATAGAAATCCACGTGCGCGTTCTGCAAAAAGCACCATTTGCATGCACATCTTGTGGTTTTGCAGAAAACTTCATCCGCGTCTACCAAAAGATGCATGTGCATGCTTAAAACGTGTTTTCGCACAAATGCGTGCGCGGGTGCTAAAAAGAGCAGCATCGGCATGCTTAGCACGTCGTTTGGTAGAAATCCACGTGCGCGTTCTGCAAAAAGCACCATTTGCATGCACATCTTGTGGTTTTGCAGAAAACTTCATCCGCGTCTACCAAAAGATGCATGTGCATGCTTAAAACGCGTTTTCGCACAAATGCGTGCGCGGGTGCTAAAAAGAGCAGCATCGGCATGCTTAGCACGTCGTTTGGTAGAAATCCACGTGCGCGTTCTGCAAAAAGCACCATTTGCATGCACATCTTGTGGTTTTGCAGAAAACTTCATCCGCGTCTACCAAAAGATGCATGTGCATGCTTAAAACGCGTTTTCGCACAAATGCGTGCGCGGGTCCTAAAAAGAGCAGCATCGGCATGCTTAGCACGTCGTTTGGTAGAAATCGACGTGCGCGTTCTGCCAAAAGCACCATTTGCATGCACATCTTGTGGTTTTGCAGAAAACTTCATCCGCGTCTACCAAAAGATGTATGTGCATGCTTAAAACGCGTTTTCGCACAAATGCGTGCGCCGGTGCTAAAAAGAGCAGCATCGGCATGCTTAGCACGTCGTTTGGTAGAAATCCACGTGCGCGTTCTGCAAAAAGCACCATTTGCATGCACATCTTGTGGTTTTGCAGAAAACTTCATCCGCGTCTACCAATAGATGCATGTGCATACTTAAAACGCGTTTTCGCACAAATGCGTGCGCGGGTGCTAAAAAGAGCAGCATCGGCATGCTTAGCACGTTGTTTGGTAGAAATCCACGTGCGCGTTCTGCCAAAAGCACCATTTGCATGCACATCTTGTGGTTTTGCAGAAAACTTCATCCGCGTCTACCAAAAGATGCATGTGCATGCTTAAAACGCGTTTTCGCACAAATCCGTGCGCGGGTGCTAAAAAGAGCAGCATCGGCAAGCTTAGCACATCGTTTGGTAGAAATCCACGTGCGCGTTCTGCAAAAAGCACCATTTGCATGCACATCTTGTGGTTTTGCAGAAAACTTCATCCGCGTCTACCAAAAGATGCATGTGCATGCTTAAAACGCGTTTTCGCACAAATGCGTGCGCGGGTGCTAAAAAGAGCAGCATCGGCATGCTTAGCACGTCGTTTGGTAGAAATCCACGTGCGCGTTCTGCCAAAAGCACCATTTGCATGCACATCTTGTGGTTTTGCAGAAAACTTCATCCGCGTCTACCAAAAGATGCATGTGCATGCTTAAAACGCGTTTTCGCACAAATCCGTGCGCGGGTGCTAAAAAGAGCAGCATCGGCAAGCTTAGCACATCGTTTGGTAGAAATCTACGTGCGCGTTCTGCAAAAAGCACCATTTGCATGCACATCTTGTGGTTTTGCAGAAAACTTCATCCGCGTCTACCAAAAGATGCATGTGCATGCTTAAAACGCGTTTTCGCACAAATGCGTGCGCGGGTGCTAAAAAGAGCAGCATCGGCATGCTTAGCACGTCGTTTGGTAGAAATCCACGTGCGCGTTCTGCCAAAAGTACCATTTGCATGCACATCTTGTGGTTTTGCAGAAAACTTCATCCGCGTCTACCAAAAGATGCATGTGCATGGTTAAAACGCGTTTTCGCACAAATGCGTGCGCGGGTGCTAAAAAGAGCAGCATCGGCATGCTTAGCACGTCGTTTGGTAGAAATCCACGTGCGCGTTCTGCAAAAAGCACCATTTGCATGCACATCTTGTGGTTTTGCAGAAAACTTCATCCGCGTCTACCAAAAGATGCATGTGCATGCTTAAAACGCGTTTTCGCACAAATGCGTGCGCGGGTGCTAAAAAGAGCAGCATCGGCATGCTTAGCACGTCGTTTGGTAGAAATCTACGTGCGCGTTCTGCCAAAAGCACCATTTGCATGCATATCTTGTGGTTTTGCAGAAAACTTCATCCGCGTCTACCAAAAGATGCATGTGCATGCTTAAAACGCGTTTTCGCACAAATCCGTGCGCGGGTGCTAAAAAGAGCAGCATCGGCATGCTTAGCACGTCGTTTGGTAGAAATCCACGTGCGCGTTCTGCAAAAAGCACCATTTGCATGCACATCTTGTGGTTTTGCAGAAAACTTCATCCGCGTCTACCAAAAGATGCATGTGCATGCTTAAAACGCGTTTTCGCACAAATGCGCGCGCGGGTGCTAAAAAGAGCAGCATCGGCATGCTTAGCACGTCGTTTGGTAGAAATCCACGTGCGCGTTCTGCAAAAAGCACCATTTGCATGCACATCTTGTGGTTTTGCAGAAAACTTCATCCGCGTCTACCAAAAGATGCATGTGCATGCTTAAAACGCGTTTTCGCACAAATGCGTGCGCGGGTGCTAAAAAGAGCAGCATCGGCATGCTTAGCACGTCGTTTGGTAGAAATCCACGTGCGCGTTCTGCAAAAAGCACCATTTGCATGCACATCTTGTGGTTTTGCAGAAAACTTCATCCGCGTCTACCAAAAGATGCATGTGCATGCTTAAAACGCGTTTTCGCACAAATGCGTGCGCGGGTGCTAAAAAGAGCAGCATCGGCATGCTTAGCACGTCGTTTGGTAGAAATCCACGTGCGCGTTCTGCAAAAAGCACCATTTGCATGCACATCTTGTGGTTTTGCAGAAAACTTCATCCGCGTCTACCAAAAGATGCATGTGCATGCTTAAAACGCGTTTTCGCACAAATGCGTGCGCGGGTGCTAAAAAGAGCAGCATCGGCATGCTTAGCACGTCGTTTGGTAGAAATCCACGTGCGCGTTCTGCAAAAAGCACCATTTGCATGCACATCTTGTGGTTTTGCAGAAAACTTCATCCGCGTCTACCAAAAGATGCATGTGCATGCTTAAAACGCGTTTTCGCACAAATGCGTGCGCGGGTGCTAAAAAGAGCAGCATCGGCATGCTTAGCACGTCGTTTGGTAGAAATCCACGTGCGCGTTCTGCAAAAAGCACCATTTGCATGCACATCTTGTGGTTTTGCAGAAAACTTCATCCGCGTCTACCAAAAGATGCATGTGCATGCTTAAAACGCGTTTTCGCACAAATGCGTGCGCGGGTGCTAAAAAGAGCAGCATCGGCATGCTTAGCACGTTGTTTGGTAGAAATCCACGTGCGCGTTCTGCAAAAAGCACCATTTGCATGCACATCTTGTGGTTTTGCAGAAAACTTCATCCGCGTCTACCAAAAGATGCATGTGCATGCTTAAAACGCGTTTTCGCACAAATGCGTGCGCGGGTGCTAAAAAGAGCAGCATCGGCATGCTTAGCACGTCGTTTGGTAGAAATCCACGTGCGCGTTCTGCAAAAAGCGCCATTTGCATGCACATCTTGTGGTTTTGCAGAAAACTTCATCCGCGTCTACCAAAAGATGCATGTGCATGCTTAAAACGCGTTTTCGCACAAATGCGTGCGCGGGTGCTAAAAAGAGCAGCATCGGCATGCTTAGCACGTCGTTTGGTAGAAATCCACGTGCGCGTTCTGCAAAAAGCACCATTTGCATGCACATCTTGTGGTTTTGCAGAAAACTTCATCCGCGTCTACCAAAAGATGCATGTGCATGCTTAAAACGCGTTTTCGCACAAATGCGTGCGCGGGTGCTAAAAAGAGCAGCATCGGCATGCTTAGCACGTCGTTTGGTAGAAATCCACGTGCGCGTTCTGCAAAAAGCACCATTTGCATGCACATCTTGTGGTTTTGCAGAAAACTTCATCCGGGTCTACCAAAAGATGCATGTGCATGCTTAAAACGCGTTTTCGCACAAATGCGTGCGCGGGTGCTAAAAAGAGCAGCATCGGCATGCTTAGCACGTCGTTTGGTAGAAATCCACGTGCGCGTTCTGCAAAAAGCACCATTTGCATGCACATCTTGTGGTTTTGCAGAAAACTTCATCCGCGTCTACCAAAAGATGCATGTGCATGCTTAAAACGCGTTTTCGCACAAATGCGTGCGCGGGTGCTAAAAAGAGCAGCATCGGCATGCTTAGCACGTCGTTTGGTAGAAATCCACGTGCGCGTTCTGCAAAAAGCACCATTTGCATGCACATCTTGTGGTTTTGCAGAAAACTTCATCCGCGTCTACCAAAAGATGCATGTGCATGCTTAAAACGCGTTTTCGCACAAATGCGTGCGCGGGTGCTAAAAAGAGCAGCATCGGCATGCTTAGCACGTCGTTTGGTAGAAATCGACGTGCGCGTTCTGCCAAAAGCACCATTTGCATGCACATCTTGTGGTTTTGCAGAAAACTTCATCCGCGTCTACCAAAAGATGCATGTGCATGCTTAAAACGCGTTTTCGCACAAATGCGTGCGCGGGTGCTAAAAAGAGCAGCATCGGCATGCTTAGCACGTCGTTTGGTAGAAATCCACGTGCGCGTTCTGCAAAAAGCACCATTTGCATGCACATCTTGTGGTTTTGCAGAAAACTTCATCCGCGTCTACCAAAAGATGCATGTGCATGCTTAAAACGCGTTTTCGCACAAATGCGTGCGCGGGTGCTAAAAAGAGCAGCATCGGCATGCTTAGCACGTTGTTTGGTAGAAATCCACGTGCGCGTTCTGCCAAAAGCACCATTTGCATGCACATCTTGTGGTTTTGCAGAAAACTTCATCCGCATCTACCAAAAGATGCATGTGCATGCTTAAAACGCGTTTTCGCACAAATCCGTGCGCGGGTGCTAAAAAGAGCAGCATCGGCAAGCTTAGCACATCGTTTGATAGAAATCCACGTGCGCGTTCTGCAAAAAGCACCATTTGCATGCACATCTTGTGGTTTTGCAGAAAACTTCATCCGCGTCTACCAAAAGATGCATGTGCATGCTTAAAACGTGTTTTCGCACAAATGCGTGCGCGGGTGCTAAAAAGAGCAGCATCGGCATGCTTAGCACGTCGTTTGGTAGAAATCCACGTGCGCGTTCTGCAAAAAGCACCATCTGCATGCACATCTTGTGGTTTTGCAGAAAACTTCATCCGCGTCTACCAAAAGATGCATGTGCATGCTTAAAACGCGTTTTCGCACAAATGCGTGCGCGGGTGCTAAAAAGAGCAGCATCGGCATGCTTAGCACGTCGTTTGGTAGAAATCCACGTGCGCGTTCTGCAAAAAGCACCATTTGCATGCACATCTTGTGGTTTTGCAGAAAACTTCATCCGCGTCTACCAAAAGATGCATGTGCATGCTTAAAACGCGTTTTCGCACAAATGCGTGCGCGGGTCCTAAAAAGAGCAGCATCGGCATGCTTAGCACGTCGTTTGGTAGAAATCGACGTGCGCGTTCTGCCAAAAGCACCATTTGCATGCACATCTTGTGGTTTTGCAGAAAACTTCATCCGCGTCTACCAAAAGATGTATGTGCATGCTTAAAACGCGTTTTCGCACAAATGCGTGCGCGGGTGCTAAAAAGAGCAGCATCGGCATGCTTAGCACGTCGTTTGGTAGAAATCCACGTGCGCGTTCTGCAAAAAGCACCATTTGCATGCACATCTTGTTTTGCAGAAAACTTCATCCGCGTCTACCAATAGATGCATGTGCATGCTTAAAACGCGTTTTCGCACAAATGCGTGCGCGGGTGCTAAAAAGAGCAGCATCGGCATGCTTAGCACGTTGTTTGGTAGAAATCCACGTGCGCGTTCTGCCAAAAGCACCATTTGCATGCACATCTTGTGGTTTTGCAGAAAACTTCATCCGCGTCTACCAAAAGATGCATGTGCATGCTTAAAACGCGTTTTCGCACAAATCCGTGCGCGGGTGCTAAAAAGAGCAGCATCGGCAAGCTTAGCACATCGTTTGGTAGAAATCCACGTGCGCGTTCTGCAAAAAGCACCATTTGCATGCACATCTTGTGGTTTTGCAGAAAACTTCATCCGCGTCTACCAAAAGATGCATGTGCATGCTTAAAACGCGTTTTCGCACAAATGCGTGCGCGGGTGCTAAAAAGAGCAGCATCGGCATGCTTAGCACGTCGTTTGGTAGAAATCTACGTGCGCGTTCTGCCAAAAGCACCATTTGCATGCATATCTTGTGGTTTTGCAGAAAACTTCATCCGCGTCTACCAAAAGATGCATGTGCATGCTTAAAACGCGTTTTCGCACAAATCCGTGCGCGGGTGCTAAAAAGAGCAGCATCGGCATGCTTAGCACGTCGTTTGGTAGAAATCCACGTGCGCGTTCTGCAAAAAGCACCATTTGCATGCACATCTTGTGGTTTTGCAGAAAACTTCATCCGCGTCTACCAAAAGATGCATGTGCATGCTTAAAACGCGTTTTCGCACAAATGCGCGCGCGGGTGCTAAAAAGAGCAGCATCGGCATGCTTAGCACGTCGTTTGGTAGAAATCCACGTGCGCGTTCTGCCAAAAGCACCATTTGCATGCACATGTTGTGGTTTTGCAGAAAACTTCATCCGCGTCTACCAAAAGATGCATGTGCATGCTTAAAACGCGTTTTCGCACAAATCCGTGCGCGGGTGCTAAAAAGAGCAGCATCGGCAAGCTTAGCGCATCGTTTGGTAGAAATCCACGTGCGCGTTCTGCAAAAAGCACCATTTGCATGCACATCTTGTGGTTTTGCAGAAAACTTCATCCGCGTCTACCAAAAGATGCATGTGCATGCTTAAAACGCGTTTTCGCACAAATGCGTGCGCGGGTGCTAAAAAGAGCAGCATCGGCATGCTTAGCACGTCGTTTGGTAGAAATCCACGTGCGCGTTCTGCAAAAAGCACCATTTGCATGCACATCTTGTGGTTTTGCAGAAAACTTCATCCGCGTCTACCAAAAGATGCATGTGCATGCTTAAAACGCGTTTTCGCACAAATGCGTGCGCGGGTGCTAAAAAGAGCAGCATCGGCATGCTTAGCACGTCGTTTGGTAGAAATCCACGTGCGTGTTCTGCAAAAAGCACCATTTGCATGCACATCTTGTGGTTTTGCAGAAAACTTCATCCGCGTCTACCAAAAGATGCATGTGCATGCTTAAAACGCGTTTTCGCACAAATGCGTGCGCGGGTGCTAAAAAGAGCAGCATCGGCATGCTTAGCACGTCGTTTGGTAGAAATCCACGTGCGCGTTCTGCCAAAAGCACCATTTGCATGCACATCTTGTGGTTTTGCAGAAAACTATCCGCGTCTACCAAAAGATGCATGTGCATGCTTAAAACGCGTTTTCGCACAAATGCGTGCGCGGGTGCTAAAAAGAGCAGCATCGGCATGCTTAGCACGTCGTTTGGTAGAAATCCACGTGCGCGTTCTGCCAAAAGCACCATTTGCATGCACATCTTGTGGTTTTGCAGAAAACTTCATCCGCGTCTACCAAAAGATGCATGTGCATGCTTAAAACGCGTTTTCGCACAAATGCGTGCGCGGGTGCTAAAAAGAGCAGCATCGGCATGCTTAGCACGTCGTTTGGTAGAAATGCACGTGCGCGTTCTGCCAAAAGCACCATTTGCATGCACATCTTGTGGTTTTGCAGAAAACTTCATCCGCGTCTACCAAAAGATGCATGTGCATGCTTAAAACGCGTATTCGCACAAATCCGTGCGCGGGTGCTAAAAAGAGCAGCATCGGCATGCTTAGCACGTCGTTTGGTAGAAATCCACGTGCGCGTTCTGCAAAAAGCACCATTTGCATGCACATCTTGTGGTTTTGCAGAAAACTTCATCCGCGTCTACCAAAAGATGCATGTGCATGCTTAAAACGCGTTTTCGCACAAATGCGTGCGCGGGTGCTAAAAAGAGCAGCATCGGCATGCTTAGCACGTTGTTTGGTAGAAATCCACGTGCGCGTTCTGCAAAAAGCACCATTTGCATGCACATCTTGTGGTTTTGCAGAAAACTTCATCCGCGTCTACCAAAAGATGCATCTGCATGCTTAAAACGCGTTTTCGCACAAATGCGTGCGCGGGTGCTAAAAAGAGCAGCATCGGCATGCTTAGCACGTCGTTTGGTAGAAATCCACGTGCGCGTTCTGCAAAAAGCACCATTTGCATGCACATCTTGTGGTTTTGCAGAAAACTTCATCCGCGTCTTCCAAAAGATGCATGTGCATGCTTAAAACGCCTTTTCGCACAAATGCGTGCGCGGGTGCTAAAAATAGCAGCATCGGCATGCTTAGCACGTCGTTTGGTAGAAATCCACGTGCGCGTTCTGCAAAAAGCACCATTTGCATGCACATCTTGTGGTTTTGCAGAAAACTTCATCCGCGTCTACCAAAAGATGCATGTGCATGCTTAAAACGCGTTTTCGCACAAATCCGTGCGCGGGTGCTAAAAAGAGCAGCATCGGCATGCTTAGCACGTCGTTTGGTAGAAATCCACGTACGCGTTCTGCAAAAAGCACCATTTGCATGCACATCTTGTGGTTTTGCAGAAAACTTCATCCGCGTCTACCAAAAGATGCATGTGCATGCTTAAAACGCGTTTTCGCACAAATCCGTGCGCGGGTGCTAAAAAGAGCAGCATCGGCATGCTTAGCACGTCGTTTGGTAGAAATCCACGTCCGCGTTCTGCAAAAAGCACCATTTGCATGCACATCTTGTGGTTTTGCAGAAAACTTCATCCGCGTCTACCAAAAGATGCATGTGCACGCTTAAAACGCGTTTTCGCACAAATGCGTGCGCGGGTGCTAAAAAGAGCAGCATCGGCATGCTTAGCACGTCGTTTGGTAGAAATCCACGTGCGCGTTCTGCAAAAAGCACCATTTGCATGCACATCTTGTGGTTTTGCAGAAAACTTCATCCGCGTCTACCAAAAGATGCATGTGCATGCTTAAAACGCCTTTTTGCACAAATGCGTGCGCGGGTGCTAAAAATAGCAGCATCGGCATGCTTAGCACGTCGTTTGGTAGAAATCCACGTGCGCGTTCTGCAAAAAGCACCATTTGCATGCACATCTTGTGGTTTTGCAGAAAACTTCATCCGCGTCTACCAAAAGATGCATGTGCATGCTTAAAACGCGTTTTCGCACAAATGCGTGCGCGGGTGCTAAAAAGAGCAGCATCGGCATGCTTAGCACGTCGTTTGGTAGAAATCTACGTGCGCGTTCTGCCAAAAGCACCATTTGCATGCACATCTTGTGGTTTTGCAGAAAACTTCATCCGCGTCTACCAAAAGATGCATGTGCATGCTTAAAACGCGTTTTCGCACAAATCCGTGCGCGGGTGCTAAAAAGAGCAGCATCGGCATGCTTAGCACGTCGTTTGGTAGAAATCCACGTGCGCGTTCTTCAAAAAGCACCATTTGCATGCACATCTTGTGGTTTTGCAGAAAACTTCATCCGCGTCTACCAAAAGATACATGTGCATGCTTAAAACGCGTTTTCGCACAAATGCGTGCGCGGGTGCTAAAAAGAGCAGCATCGGCATGCTTAGCACGTCGTTTGGTAGAAATCCACGTGGGCGTTCTGCCAAAAGCACCATTTGCATGCACATCTTGTGGTTTTGCAGAAAACTTCATCCGCGTCTACCAAAAGATGCATGTGCATGCTTAAAACGCGTTTTCGCACAAATCCGTGCGCAGGTGCTAAAAAGAGCAGCATCGGCAAGCTTAGCACATCGTTTGGTAGAAATCCACGTGCGCGTTCTGCAAGAAGCACCATTTGCATGCACATCTTGTGGTTTTGCAGAAAACTTCATCCGCGTCTACCAAAAGATGCATGTGCATGCTTAAAACGCGTTTTCGCACAAATGCGTGCGCGGGTGCTAAAAAGAGCAGCATCGGCATGCTTAGCACGTCGTTTGGTAGAAATCCACGTGCGCGTTCTGCGAAAAGCACCATTTGCATGCACATCTTGTGGTTTTGCACAAAACTTCATCCGCGTCTACCAAAAGATGCATGTGCATGCTTAAAACGCGTTTACGGACAAATGCGTGCGCGGGTGCTAAAAAGAGCAGCATCGGCATGCTTAGCACGTCGTTTGGTAGAAATCCACGTGCGCGTTCTGCAAAAAGCACCATTTGCATGCACATCTTGTGGTTTTGCAGAAAACTTCATCCGCGTCTTCCAAAAGATGCATGTGCATGCTTAAAACGCCTTTTCGCACAAATGCGTGCGCGGGTGCTAAAAATAGCAGCATCGGCATGCTTAGCACGTCGTTTGGTAGAAATCCACGTGCGCGTTCTGCAAAAAGCACCATTTGCATGCACATCTTGTGGTTTTGCAGAAAACTTCATCCGCGTCTACCAAAAGATGCATGTGCATGCTTAAAACGCGTTTTCGCACAAATCCGTGCGCGGGTGCTAAAAAGAGCAGCATCGGCATGCTTAGCACGTCGTTTGGTAGAAATCCACGTGCGCGTTCTGCAAAAAGCACCATTTGCATGCACATCTTGTGGTTTTGCAGAAAACTTCATCCGCGTCTACCAAAAGATGCATGTGCATGCTTAAAACGCGTTTTCGCACAAATCCGTGCGCGGGTGCTAAAAAGAGCAGCATCGGCATGCTTAGCACGTCGTTTGGTAGAAATCCACGTCCGCGTTCTGCAAAAAGCACCATTTGCATGCACATCTTGTGGTTTTGCAGAAAACTTCATCCGCGTCTACCAAAAGATGCATGTGCACGCTTAAAACGCGTTTTCGCACAAATGCGTGCGCGGGTGCTAAAAAGAGCAGCATCGGCATGCTTAGCACGTCGTTTGGTAGAAATCCACGTGCGCGTTCTGCAAAAAGCACCATTTGCATGCACATCTTGTGGTTTTGCAGAAAACTTCATCCGCGTCTACCAAAAGATGCATGTGCATGCTTAAAACGCGTTTTCGCACAAATGCGTGCGCGAGTGCTAAAAAGAGCAGCATCGGCATGCTTAGCACGTCGTTTGGTAGAAATCCACGTGCGCGTTCTGCCAAAAGCACCATTTGCATGCACATCTTGTGGTTTTGCAGAAAACTTCATCCGCGTCTACCAAAAGATGCATGTGCATGCTTAAAACGCGTTTTCGCACAAATCCGTGCGCGGGTGCTAAAAAGAGCAGCATCGGCATGCTTAGCACGTCGTTTGGTAGAAATCCACGTGCGCGTTCTGAAAAACGCACCATTTGCATGCACATCTTGTGGTTTTGCAGAAAACTTCATCCGCGTCTACCAAAAGATGCATGTGCATGCTTAAAACGCGTTTACGGACAAATGCGTGCGCGGGTGCTAAAAAGAGCAGCATCGGCATGCTTAGCACGTCGTTTGGTAGAAATCCACGAGCGCGTTCTGCAAAAAGCACCATTTGCATGCACATCTTGTGGTTTTGCAGAAAACTTCATCCGCGTCTACCAAAAGATGCATGTGCATGCTTAAAACGCGTTTTCGCACAAATGCGTGCGCGGGTGCTAAAAAGAGCAGCATCGGCATGCTTAGCACGTCGTTTGGTAGAAATCCACGTGCGCGTTCTGCAAAAAGCCCCATTTGCATGCACATCTTGTGGTTTTGCAGAAAACTTCATCCGCGTCTACCAAAAGATGCATGTGCATGCTTAAAACGCGTTTTCGCACAAATGCGTGCGCGGGTGCTAAAAAGAGCAGCATCGGCATGCTTAGCACGTCGTTTGGTAGAAATCCACGTGCGCGTTCTGCAAAAAGCACCATTTGCATGGACATCTTGTGGTTTCGCAGAAAACTTCATCCGCGTCTACCAAAAGATGCATGTGCATGCTTAAAACGCGTTTTCGCACAAATCCGTGCGCGGGTGCTAAAAAGAGCAGCATCGGCATGCTTAGCACGTCGTTTGGTAGAAATCCACGTGCGCGTTCTGCAAAAAGCACCATTTGCATGCACATCTTGTGGTTTTGCAGAAAACTTCATCCGCGTCTACCAAAAGATGCATGTGCATGCTTAAAACGCGTTTTCGCACAAATGCGTGCGCGGGTGCTAAAAAGAGCAGCATCGGCATGCTTAGCACGTCGTTTGGTAGAAATCCACGTGCGCGTTCTGCAAAAAGCACCATTTGCATGCACATCTTGTGGTTTTGCAGAAAACTTCATCCGCGTCTACCAAAAGATGCATGTGCATGCTTAAAACGCGTTTTCGCACAAATCCGTGCGCGGGTGCTAAAAAGAGCAGCATCGGCATGCTTAGCACGTCGTTTGGTAGAAATCCACGTGCGCGTTCTGCAAAAAGCACCATTTGCATGCACATCTTGTGGTTTTGCAGAAAACTTCATCCGCGTCTACCAAAAGATGCATGTGCATGCTTAAAACGCGTTTTCGCACAACTGCGTGCGCGGGTGCTAAAAAGAGCAGCATCGGCATGCTTAGCACGTCGTTTGGTAGAAATCCACGTGCGCGTTCTGCAAAAAGCACCATTTGCATGCACATCTTGTGGTTTTGCAGAAAACTTCATCCGCGTCTACCAAAAGATGCATGTGTATGCTTAAAACGCGTTTTCGCACAAGTGCGTGCGCGGGTGCTAAAAATAGCAGCATCGGCATGCTTAGCACGTCGTTTGATAGAAATCCACGTGCGCGTTCTGCAAAAAGCACCATTTGCATGCACATATTGTGGTTTTGCAGAAAACTTCATCCGCGTCTACCAAAAGATGCATGTGCATGCTTAAAACGCGTTTTCGCACAAATGCGTGCGCGGGTGCTAAAAAGAGCAGCATCGGCATGCTTAGCACGTCGTTTGGTAGAAATCTACGTGCGCGTTCTGCCAAAAGCACCATTTGCATGCACATCTTGTGGTTTTGCAGAAAACTTCATCCGCGTCTACCAAAAGATGCATGTGCATGCTTAAAACGCGTTTTCGCACAAGTCCGTGCGCGGGTGCTAAAAAGAGCAGCATCGGCATGCTTAGCACGTCGTTTGGTAGAAATCCACGTGCGCGTTCTTCAAAAAGCACCATTTGCATGCACATCTTGTGGTTTTGCAGAAAACTTCATCCGCGTCTACCAAAAGATGCATGTGCATGCTTAAAACGCGTTTTCGCACAAGTCCGTGCGCGGGTGCTAAAAAGAGCAGCATCGGCATGCTTAGCACGTCGTTTGGTAGAAATCCACGTGCGCGTTCTTCAAAAAGCACCATTTGCATGCACATCTTGTGGTTTTGCAGAAAACTTCATCCGCGTCTACCAAAAGATGCATGTGCATGCTTAAAACGCGTTTTCGCACAAATGCGTGCGCGGGTGCTAAAAAGAGCAGCATCGGCATGCTTAGCACGTCGTTTGGTAGAAATCCACGTGCGCGTTCTGCAAGAAGCACCATTTGCATGCACATCTTGTGGTTTTGCAGAAAACTTCATCCGCGTCTACCAAAAGATGCATGTGCATGCTTAAAACGCGTTTTCGCACAAATGCGTGCGCGGGTGCTAAAAAGAGCAGCATCGGCATGCTTAGCACGTCGTTTGGTAGAAATCTACGTGCGCGTTCTGCCAAAAGCACCATTTGCATGCACATCTTGTGGTTTTGCAGAAAACTTCATCCGCGTCTACCAAAAGATGCATGTGCATGCTTAAAACGCGTTTTCGCACAAGTCCGTGCGCGGGTGCTAAAAAGAGCAGCATCGGCATGCTTAGCACGTCGTTTGGTAGAAATCCACGTGCGCGTTCTTCAAAAAGCACCATTTGCATGCACATCTTGTGGTTTTGCAGAAAACTTCATCCGCGTCTACCAAAAGATGCATGTGTATGCTTAAAACGCGTTTTCGCACAAGTGCGTGCGCGGGTGCTAAAAATAGCAGCATCGGCATGCTTAGCACGTCGTTTGGTAGAAATCCACGTGCGCGTTCTGCAAAAAGCACCATTTGCATGCACATATTGTGGTTTTGCAGAAAACTTCATCCGCGTCTACCAAAAGATGCATGTGCATGCTTAAAACGCGTTTTCGCACAAATGCGTGCGCGGGTGCTAAAAAGAGCAGCATCGGCATGCTTAGCACGTCGTTTGGTAGAAATCTACGTGCGCGTTCTGCCAAAAGCACCATTTGCATGCACATCTTGTGGTTTTGCAGAAAACTTCATCCGCGTCTACCAAAAGATGCATGTGCATGCTTAAAACGCGTTTTCGCACAAGTCCGTGCGCGGGTGCTAAAAAGAGCAGCATCGGCATGCTTAGCACGTCGTTTGGTAGAAATCCACGTGCGCGTTCTTCAAAAAGCACCATTTGCATGCACATCTTGTGGTTTTGCAGAAAACTTCATCCGCGTCTACCAAAAGATGCATGTGCATGCTTAAAACGCGTTTTCGCACAATTCCGTGCGCGGGTGCTAAAAAGAGCAGCATCGGCATGCTTAGCACGTCGTTTGGTAGAAATCCACGTGCGCGTTCTTCAAAAAGCACCATTTGCATGCACATCTTGTGGTTTTGCAGAAAACTTCATCCGCGTCTACCAAAAGATGCATGTGCATGCTTAAAACGCGTTTTCGCACAAATGCGTGCGCGGGTGCTAAAAAGAGCAGCATCGGCATGCTTAGCACGTCGTTTGGTAGAAATCCACGTGCGCGTTCTGCAAGAAGCACCATTTGCATGCACATCTTGTGGTTTTGCAGAAAACTTCATCCGCGTCTACCAAAAGATGCATGTGCATGCTTAAAACGCGTTTTCGCACAAATGCGTGCGCGGGTGCTAAAAAGAGCAGCATCGGCATGCTTAGCACGTCGTTTGGTAGAAATCTACGTGCGCGTTCTGCCAAAAGCACCATTTGCATGCACATCTTGTGGTTTTGCAGAAAACTTCATCCGCGTCTACCAAAAGATGCATGTGCATGCTTAAAACGCGTTTTCGCACAAGTCCGTGCGCGGGTGCTAAAAAGAGCAGCATCGGCATGCTTAGCACGTCGTTTGGTAGAAATCCACGTGCGCGTTCTTCAAAAAGCACCATTTGCATGCACATCTTGTGGTTTTGCAGAAAACTTCATCCGCGTCTACCAAAAGATGCATGTGCATGCTTAAAACGCGTTTTCGCACAAGTCCGTGCGCGGGTGCTAAAAAGAGCAGCATCGGCATGCTTAGCACGTCGTTTGGTAGAAATCCACGTGCGCGTTCTTCAAAAAGCACCATTTGCATGCACATCTTGTGGTTTTGCAGAAAACTTCATCCGCGTCTACCAAAAGATGCATGTGCATGCTTAAAACGCGTTTTCGCACAAATCCGTGCGTAGGTGCTAAAAAGAGCAGCATCGGCAAGCTTAGCACATCGTTTGGTAGAAATCCACGTGCGCGTTCTGCAAAAAGCACCATTTGCATGCACATCTTGTGGTTTTGCAGAAAACTTCATCCGCGTCTACCAAAAGATGCATGTGCATGCTAAAAACGCGTTTTCGCACAAATGCGTGCGCGGGTGCTAAAAAGAGCAGCATCGGCATGCTTAGCACGTCGTTTGGTAGAAATCCACGTGCGCGTTCTGCCAAAAGCACCATTTGCATGCACATCTTGTGGTTTTGCAGAAAACTTCATCCGCGTCTACCAAAAGATGCATGTGCATGCTTAAAACGCGTTTTCGCACAAATCCGTGCGCGGGTGCTAAAAAGAGCAGCATCGGCATGCTTAGCACGTCGTTTGGTAGAAATCCACGTGCGCGTTCTGCAAAAAGCACCATTTGCATGCACATCTTGTGGTTTTGCAGAAAACTTCATCCGCGTCTACCAAAAAATGCATGTGCATGCTTAAAACGCGTTTTCGCACAAATCCGTGCGTAGGTGCTAAAAGAGCAGCATCGGCAAGCTTAGCACATCGTTTGGTAGAAATCCACGTGCGCGTTCTGCAAAAAGCACCATTTGCATGCACATCTTGTGGTTTTGCAGAAAACTTCATCCGCGTCTACCAAAAGATGCATGTGCATGCTAAAAACGCGTTTTCGCACAAATGCGTGCGCGGGTGCTAAAAAGAGCAGCATCGGCATGCTTAGCACGTCGTTTGGTAGAAATCCACGTGCGCGTTCTGCCAAAAGCACCATTTGCATGCACATCTTGTGGTTTTGCAGAAAACTTCATCCGCGTCTACCAAAAGATGCATGTGCATGCTTAAAACGCGTTTTCGCACAAATCCGTGCGCGGGTGCTAAAAAGAGCAGCATCGGCATGCTTAGCCCGTCGTTTGGTAGAAATCCACGTGCGCGTTCTGCAAAAAGCACCATTTGCATGCACATCTTGTGGTTTTGCAGAAAACTTCATCCGCGTCTACCAAAAGATGCATGTGCATGCTTAATACGCGTTTTCGCACAAATCCGTGCGCGGGTGCTAAAAAGAGCAGCATCGGCAAGCTTAGCACATCGTTTGGTAGAAATCCACGTGCGCGTTCTGCAAAAAGCACCATTTGCATGCACATCTTGTGGTTTTGCAGAAAACTTCATCCGCGTCTACCAAAAGATGCATGTGCATGCTTAAAACGCGTTTTCGCACAAATCCGTGCGTAGGTGCTAAAAAGAGCAGCATCGGCAAGCTTAGCACATCGTTTGGTAGAAATCCACGTGCGCGTTCTGCAAAAAGCACCATTTGCATGCACATCTTGTGGTTTTGCAGAAAACTTCATCCGCGTCTACCAAAAGATGCATGTGCATGCTAAAAACGCGTTTTCGCACAAATGCGTGCGCGGGTGCTAAAAAGAGCAGCATCGGCATGCTTAGCACGTCGTTTGGTAGAAATCCACGTGCGCGTTCTGCCAAAAGCACCATTTGCATGCACATCTTGTGGTTTTGCAGAAAACTTCATCCGCGTCTACCAAAAGATGCATGTGCATGCTTAAAACGCGTTTTCGCACAAATCCGTGCGCGGGTGCTAAAAAGAGCAGCATCGGCATGCTTAGCACGTCGTTTGGTAGAAATCCACGTGCGCGTTCTGCAAAAAGCACCATTTGCATGCACATCTTGTGGTTTTGCAGAAAACTTCATCCGCGTCTACCAAAAGATGCATGTGCATGCTTAAAACGCGTTTTCGCACAAATCCGTGCGTAGGTGCTAAAAAGAGCAGCATCGGCAAGCTTAGCACATCGTTTGGTAGAAATCCACGTGCGCGTTCTGCAAAAAGCACCATTTGCATGCACATCTTGTGGTTTTGCAGAAAACTTCATCCGCGTCTACCAAAAGATGCATGTGCATGCTAAAAACGCGTTTTCGCACAAATGCGTGCGCGGGTGCTAAAAAGAGCAGCATCGGCATGCTTAGCACGTCGTTTGGTAGAAATCCACGTGCGCGTTCTGCCAAAAGCACCATTTGCATGCACATCTTGTGGTTTTGCAGAAAACTTCATCCGCGTCTACCAAAAGATGCATGTGCATGCTTAAAACGCGTTTTCGCACAAATCCGTGCGCGGGTGCTAAAAAGAGCAGCATCGGCATGCTTAGCACGTCGTTTGGTAGAAATCCACGTGCGCGTTCTGCAAAAAGCACCATTTGCATGCACATCTTGTGGTTTTGCAGAAAACTTCATCCGCGTCTACCAAAAGATGCATGTGCATGCTTAAAACACGTTTTCGCACAAATGCGTGCGCGGGTGCTAAAAAGAGCAGCATCGGCATGCTTAGCACGTTTGGTAGAAATCCACGTGCGCGTTCTTCAAAAAGCACCATTTGCATGCACATCTTGTGGTTTTGCAGAAAACTTCATCCGCGTCTACCAAAAGATGCATGTGCATGCTTAAAACGCGTTTTCGCACAAATCCGTGCGTAGGTGCTAAAAAGAGCAGCATCGGCAAGCTTAGCACATCGTTTGGTAGAAATCCACGTGCGCGTTCTGCAAAAAGCACCATTTGCATGCACATCTTGTGGTTTTGCAGAAAACTTCATCCGCGTCTACCAAAAGATGCATGTGCATGCTTAAAACGCGTTTTCGCACAAATGCGTGCGCGGGTGCTAAAAAGAGCAGCATCGGCATGCTTAGCACGTCGTTTGGTAGAAATCCACGTGCGCGTTCTGCAAGAAGCACCATTTGCATGCACATCTTGTGGTTTTGCAGAAAACTTCATCCGCGTCTACCAAAAGATGCATGTGCATGCTTAAAACGCGTTTTCGCACAAATGCGTGCGCGGGTGCTAAAAAGAGCAGCATCGGCATGCTTAGCACGTCGTTTGGTAGAAATCTACGTGCGCGTTCTGCCAAAAGCACCATTTGCATGCACATCTTGTGGTTTTGCAGAAAACTTCATCCGCGTCTACCAAAAGATGCATGTGCATGCTTAAAACGCGTTTTCGCACAAGTCCGTGCGCGGGTGCTAAAAAGAGCAGCATCGGCATGCTTAGCACGTCGTTTGGTAGAAATCCACGTGCGCGTTCTTCAAAAAGCACCATTTGCATGCACATCTTGTGGTTTTGCAGAAAACTTCATCCGCGTCTACCAAAAGATGCATGTGCATGCTTAAAACGCGTTTTCGCACAAGTCCGTGCGCGGGTGCTAAAAAGAGCAGCATCGGCATGCTTAGCACGTCGTTTGGTAGAAATCCACGTGCGCGTTCTGCCAAAAGCACCATTTGCATGCACATCTTGTGGTTTTGCAGAAAACTTCATCCGCGTCTACCAAAAGATGCATGTGCATGCTTAAAACGCGTTTTCGCACAAATCCGTGCGCGGGTGCTAAAAAGAGCAGCATCGGCATGCTTAGCACGTCGTTTGGTAGAAATCCACGTGCGCGTTCTGCAAAAAGCACCATTTGCATGCACATCTTGTGGTTTTGCAGAAAACTTCATCCGCGTCTACCAAAAGATGCATGTGCATGCTTAATACGCGTTTTCGCACAAATCCGTGCGCGGGTGCTAAAAAGAGCAGCATCGGCATGCTTAGCACGTCGTTAGGTAGAAATCCACGTGCGCGTTCTGCAAAAAGCACCATTTGCATGCACATCTTGTGGTTTTGCAGAAAACTTCATCCGCGTCTACCAAAAGATGCATGTGCATGCTTAAAACGCGTTTTCGCACAAATCCGTGCGTAGGTGCTAAAAAGAGCAGCATCGGCAAGCTTAGCACATCGTTTGGTAGAAATCCACGTGCGCGTTCTGCAAAAAGCACCATTTGCATGCACATCTTGTGGTTTTGCAGAAAACTTCATCCGCGTCTACCAAAAGATGCATGTGCATGCTAAAAACGCGTTTTCGCACAAATGCGTGCGCGGGTGCTAAAAAGAGCAGCATCGGCATGCTTAGCACGTCGTTTGGTAGAAATCCACGTGCGCGTTCTGCCAAAAGCACCATTTGCATGCACATCTTGTGGTTTTGCAGAAAACTTCATCCGCGTCTACCAAAAGATGCATGTGCATGCTTAAAACGCGTTTTCGCACAAATCCGTGCGCGGGTGCTAAAAAGAGCAGCATCGGCATGCTTAGCACGTCGTTTGGTAGAAATCCACGTGCGCGTTCTGCAAAAAGCACCATTTGCATGCACATCTTGTGGTTTTGCAGAAAACTTCATCCGCGTCTACCAAAAGATGCATGTGCATGCTTAATACGCGTTTTCGCACAAATCCGTGCGCGGGTGCTAAAAAGAGCAGCATCGGCAAGCTTAGCACATCGTTTGGTAGAAATCCACGTGCGCGTTCTGCAAAAAGCACCATTTGCATGCACATCTTGTGGTTTTGCAGAAAACTTCATCCGCGTCTACCAAAAGATGCATGTGCATGCTTAAAACGCGTTTTCGCACAAATGCGTGCGCGGGTGCTAAAAAGAGCAGCATCGGCATGCTTAGCACGTCGTTTGGTAGAAATCCACGTGCGCGTTCTGCAAAAAGCACCATTTGCATGCACATCTTGTGGTTTTGCAGAAAACTTCATCCGCGTCTACCAAAAGATGCATGTGCATGCTTAAAACACGTTTTCGCACAAATGCGTGCGCGGGTGCTAAAAAGAGCAGCATCGGCATGCTTAGCACGTCGTTTGGTAGAAATCCACGTGCGCGTTCTTCAAAAAGCACCATTTGCATGCACATCTTGTGGTTTTGCAGAAAACTTCATCCGCGTCTACCAAAAGATGCATGTGCATGCTTAAAACGCGTTTTCGCACAAATCCGTGCGTAGGTGCTAAAAAGAGCAGCATCGGCAAGCTTAGCACATCGTTTGGTAGAAATCCACGTGCGCGTTCTGCAAAAAGCACCATTTGCATGCACATCTTGTGGTTTTGCAGAAAACTTCATCCGCGTCTACCAAAAGATGCATGTGCATGCTTAAAACGCGTTTTCGCACAAATGCGTGCGCGGGTGCTAAAAAGAGCAGCATCGGCATGCTTAGCACGTCGTTTGGTAGAAATCCACGTGCGCGTTCTGCAAGAAGCACCATTTGCATGCACATCTTGTGGTTTTGCAGAAAACTTCATCCGCGTCTACCAAAAGATGCATGTGCATGCTTAAAACGCGTTTTCGCACAAATGCGTGCGCGGGTGCTAAAAAGAGCAGCATCGGCATGCTTAGCACGTCGTTTGGTAGAAATCTACGTGCGCGTTCTGCCAAAAGCACCATTTGCATGCACATCTTGTGGTTTTGCAGAAAACTTCATCCGCGTCTACCAAAAGATGCATGTGCATGCTTAAAACGCGTTTTCGCACAAGTCCGTGCGCGGGTGCTAAAAAGAGCAGCATCGGCATGCTTAGCACGTCGTTTGGTAGAAATCCACGTGCGCGTTCTTCAAAAAGCACCATTTGCATGCACATCTTGTGGTTTTGCAGAAAACTTCATCCGCGTCTACCAAAAGATGCATGTGCATGCTTAAAACGCGTTTTCGCACAAGTCCGTGCGCGGGTGCTAAAAAGAGCAGCATCGGCATGCTTAGCACGTCGTTTGGTAGAAATCCACGTGCGCGTTCTTCAAAAAGCACCATTTGCATGCACATCTTGTGGTTTTGCAGAAAACTTCATCCGCGTCTACCAAAAGATGCATGTGCATGCTTAAAACGCGTTTTCGCACAAATCCGTGCGTAGGTGCTAAAAAGAGCAGCATCGGCAAGCTTAGCACATCGTTTGGTAGAAATCCACGTGCGCGTTCTGCAAAAAGCACCATTTGCATGCACATCTTGTGGTTTTGCAGAAAACTTCATCCGCGTCTACCAAAAGATGCATGTGCATGCTTAAAACGCGTTTTCGCACAAGTCCGTGCGCGGGTGCTAAAAAGAGCAGCATCGGCATGCTTAGCACGTCGTTTGGTAGAAATCCACGTGCGCGTTCTGCCAAAAGCACCATTTGCATGCACATCTTGTGGTTTTGCAGAAAACTTCATCCGCGTCTACCAAAAGATGCATGTGCATGCTTAAAACGCGTTTTCGCACAAATCCGTGCGCGGGTGCTAAAAAGAGCAGCATCGGCATGCTTAGCACGTCGTTTGGTAGAAATCCACGTGCGCGTTCTGCAAAAAGCACCATTTGCATGCACATCTTGTGGTTTTGCAGAAAACTTCATCCGCGTCTACCAAAAGATGCATGTGCATGCTTAATACGCGTTTTCGCACAAATCCGTGCGCGGGTGCTAAAAAGAGCAGCATCGGCATGCTTAGCACGTCGTTTGGTAGAAATCCACGTGCGCGTTCTGCAAAAAGCACCATTTGCATGCACATCTTGTGGTTTTGCAGAAAACTTCATCCGCGTCTACCAAAAGATGCATGTGCATGCTTAAAACGCGTTTTCGCACAAATCCGTGCGTAGGTGCTAAAAAGAGCAGCATCGGCAAGCTTAGCACATCGTTTGGTAGAAATCCACGTGCGCGTTCTGCAAAAAGCACCATTTGCATGCACATCTTGTGGTTTTGCAGAAAACTTCATCCGCGTCTACCAAAAGATGCATGTGCATGCTAAAAACGCGTTTTCGCACAAATGCGTGCGCGGGTGCTAAAAAGAGCAGCATCGGCATGCTTAGCACGTCGTTTGGTAGAAATCCACGTGCGCGTTCTGCCAAAAGCACCATTTGCATGCACATCTTGTGGTTTTGCAGAAAACTTCATCCGCGTCTACCAAAAGATGCATGTGCATGCTTAAAACGCGTTTTCGCACAAATCCGTGCGCGGGTGCTAAAAAGAGCAGCATCGGCATGCTTAGCACGTCGTTTGGTAGAAATCCACGTGCGCGTTCTGCAAAAAGCACCATTTGCATGCACATCTTGTGGTTTTGCAGAAAACTTCATCCGCGTCTACCAAAAGATGCATGTGCATGCTTAATACGCGTTTTCGCACAAATCCGTGCGCGGGTGCTAAAAAGAGCAGCATCGGCAAGCTTAGCACATCGTTTGGTAGAAATCCACGTGCGCGTTCTGCAAAAAGCACCATTTGCATGCACATCTTGTGGTTTTGCAGAAAACTTCATCCGCGTCTACCAAAAGATGCATGTGCATGCTTAAAACGCGTTTTCGCACAAATGCGTGCGCGGGTGCTAAAAAGAGCAGCATCGGCATGCTTAGCACGTCGTTTGGTAGAAATCCACGTGCGCGTTCTGCAAAAAGCACCATTTGCATGCACATCTTGTGGTTTTGCAGAAAACTTCATCCGCGTCTACCAAAAGATGCATGTGCATGCTTAAAACACGTTTTCGCACAAATGCGTGCGCGGGTGCTAAAAAGAGCAGCATCGGCATGCTTAGCACGTCGTTTGGTAGAAATCCACGTGCGCGTTCTTCAAAAAGCACCATTTGCATGCACATCTTGTGGTTTTGCAGAAAACTTCATCCGCGTCTACCAAAAGATGCATGTGCATGCTTAAAACGCGTTTTCGCACAAATCCGTGCGTAGGTGCTAAAAAGAGCAGCATCGGCAAGCTTAGCACATCGTTTGGTAGAAATCCACGTGCGCGTTCTGCAAAAAGCACCATTTGCATGCACATCTTGTGGTTTTGCAGAAAACTTCATCCGCGTCTACCAAAAGATGCATGTGCATGCTTAAAACGCGTTTTCGCACAAATGCGTGCGCGGGTGCTAAAAAGAGCAGCATCGGCATGCTTAGCACGTCGTTTGGTAGAAATCCACGTGCGCGTTCTGCAAGAAGCACCATTTGCATGCACATCTTGTGGTTTTGCAGAAAACTTCATCCGCGTCTACCAAAAGATGCATGTGCATGCTTAAAACGCGTTTTCGCACAAATGCGTGCGCGGGTGCTAAAAAGAGCAGCATCGGCATGCTTAGCACGTCGTTTGGTAGAAATCTACGTGCGCGTTCTGCCAAAAGCACCATTTGCATGCACATCTTGTGGTTTTGCAGAAAACTTCATCCGCGTCTACCAAAAGATGCATGTGCATGCTTAAAACGCGTTTTCGCACAAGTCCGTGCGCGGGTGCTAAAAAGAGCAGCATCGGCATGCTTAGCACGTCGTTTGGTAGAAATCCACGTGCGCGTTCTTCAAAAAGCACCATTTGCATGCACATCTTGTGGTTTTGCAGAAAACTTCATCCGCGTCTACCAAAAGATGCATGTGCATGCTTAAAACGCGTTTTCGCACAAGTCCGTGCGCGGGTGCTAAAAAGAGCAGCATCGGCATGCTTAGCACGTCGTTTGGTAGAAATCCACGTGCGCGTTCTTCAAAAAGCACCATTTGCATGCACATCTTGTGGTTTTGCAGAAAACTTCATCCGCGTCTACCAAAAGATGCATGTGCATGCTTAAAACGCGTTTTCGCACAAATCCGTGCGTAGGTGCTAAAAAGAGCAGCATCGGCAAGCTTAGCACATCGTTTGGTAGAAATCCACGTGCGCGTTCTGCAAAAAGCACCATTTGCATGCACATCTTGTGGTTTTGCAGAAAACTTCATCCGCGTCTACCAAAAGATGCATGTGCATGCTAAAAAACGCGTTTTCGCACAAATGCGTGCGCGGGTGCTAAAAAGAGCAGCATCGGCATGCTTAGCACGTCGTTTGGTAGAAATCCACGTGCGCGTTCTGCCAAAAGCACCATTTGCATGCACATCTTGTGGTTTTGCAGAAAACTTCATCCGCGTCTACCAAAAGATGCATGTGCATGCTTAAAACGCGTTTTCGCACAAATCCGTGCGCGGGTGCTAAAAAGAGCAGCATCGGCATGCTTAGCACGTCGTTTGGTAGAAATCCACGTGCGCGTTCTGCAAAAAGCACCATTTGCATGCACATCTTGTGGTTTTGCAGAAAACTTCATCCGCGTCTACCAAAAGATGCATGTGCATGCTTAAAACGCGTTTTCGCACAAATCCGTGCGTAGGTGCTAAAAAGAGCAGCATCGGCATGCTTAGCACGTCGTTTGGTAGAAATCCACGTGCGCGTTCTGCCAAAAGCACCATTTGCATGCACATCTTGTGGTTTTGCAGAAAACTTCATCCGCGTCTACCAAAAGATGCATGTGCATGCTTAAAACGCGTTTTCGCACAAATCCGTGCGCGGGTGCTAAAAAGAGCAGCATCGGCATGCTTAGCACGTCGTTTGGTAGAAATCCACGTGCGCGTTCTGCAAAAAGCACCATTTGCATGCACATCTTGTGGTTTTGCAGAAAACTTCATCCGCGTCTACCAAAAGATGCATGTGCATGCTTAATACGCGTTTTCGCACAAATCCGTGCGCGGGTGCTAAAAAGAGCAGCATCGGCAAGCTTAGCACATCGTTTGGTAGAAATCCACGTGCGCGTTCTGCAAAAAGCACCATTTGCATGCACATCTTGTGGTTTTGCAGAAAACTTCATCCGCGTCTACCAAAAGATGCATGTGCATGCTTAAAACGCGTTTTCGCACAAATCCGTGCGTAGGTGCTAAAAAGAGCAGCATCGGCAAGCTTAGCACATCGTTTGGTAGAAATCCACGTGCGCGTTCTGCAAAAAGCACCATTTGCATGCACATCTTGTGGTTTTGCAGAAAACTTCATCCGCGTCTACCAAAAGATGCATGTGCATGCTAAAAACGCGTTTTCGCACAAATGCGTGCGCGGGTGCTAAAAAGAGCAGCATCGGCATGCTTAGCACGTCGTTTGGTAGAAATCCACGTGCGCGTTCTGCCAAAAGCACCATTTGCATGCACATCTTGTGGTTTTGCAGAAAACTTCATCCGCGTCTACCAAAAGATGCATGTGCATGCTTAAAACGCGTTTTCGCACAAATCCGTGCGCGGGTGCTAAAAAGAGCAGCATCGGCATGCTTAGCACGTCGTTTGGTAGAAATCCACGTGCGCGTTCTGCAAAAAGCACCATTTGCATGCACATCTTGTGGTTTTGCAGAAAACTTCATCCGCGTCTACCAAAAGATGCATGTGCATGCTTAAAACGCGTTTTCGCACAAATCCGTGCGTAGGTGCTAAAAAGAGCAGCATCGGCAAGCTTAGCACATCGTTTGGTAGAAATCCACGTGCGCGTTCTGCAAAAAGCACCATTTGCATGCACATCTTGTGGTTTTGCAGAAAACTTCATCCGCGTCTACCAAAAGATGCATGTGCATGCTAAAAACGCGTTTTCGCACAAATGCGTGCGCGGGTGCTAAAAAGAGCAGCATCGGCATGCTTAGCACGTCGTTTGGTAGAAATCCACGTGCGCGTTCTGCCAAAAGCACCATTTGCATGCACATCTTGTGGTTTTGCAGAAAACTTCATCCGCGTCTACCAAAAGATGCATGTGCATGCTTAAAACGCGTTTTCGCACAAATCCGTGCGCGGGTGCTAAAAAGAGCAGCATCGGCATGCTTAGCACGTCGTTTGGTAGAAATCCACGTGCGCGTTCTGCAAAAAGCACCATTTGCATGCACATCTTGTGGTTTTGCAGAAAACTTCATCCGCGTCTACCAAAAGATGCATGTGCATGCTTAATACGCGTTTTCGCACAAATCCGTGCGCGGGTGCTAAAAAGAGCAGCATCGGCAAGCTTAGCACATCGTTTGGTAGAAATCCACGTGCGCGTTCTGCAAAAAGCACCATTTGCATGCACATCTTGTGGTTTTGCAGAAAACTTCATCCGCGTCTACCAAAAGATGCATGTTCATGCTTAAAACGCGTTTTCGCACAAATGCGTGCGCGGGTGCTAAAAAGAGCAGCATCGGCATGCTTAGCACGTCGTTTGGTAGAAATCCACGTGCGCGTTCTGCAAAAAGCACCATTTGCATGCACATCTTGTGGTTTTGCAGAAAACTTCATCCGCGTCTACCAAAAGATGCATGTGCATGCTTAAAACACGTTTTCGCACAAATGCGTGCGCGGGTGCTAAAAAGAGCAGCATCGGCATGCTTAGCATGTCGTTTGGTAGAAATCGACGTGCGCGTTCTGCAAAAAGCACCATTTGCGTGCACATCTTGTGGTTTTGCAGAAAACTTCATCCGCGTCTACCAAAAGATGCATGTGCATGCTTAATACGCGTTTTCGCACAAATCCGTGCGCGGGTGCTAAAAAGAGCAGCATCGGCATGCTTAGCACGTCGTTTGGTAGAAATCTACGTGCGCGTTCTGCCAAAAGCACCATTTGCATGCACATCTTGTGGTTTTGCAGAAAACTTCATCCGCGTCTACCAAAAGATGCATGTGCATGCTTAAAACGCGTTTTCGCACAAGTCCGTGCGCGGGTGCTAAAAAGAGCAGCATCGGCATGCTTAGCACGTCGTTTGGTAGAAATCCACGTGCGCGTTCTTCAAAAAGCACCATTTGCATGCACATCTTGTGGTTTTGCAGAAAACTTCATCCGCGTCTACCAAAAGATGCATGTGCATGCTTAAAACGCGTTTTCGCACAAGTCCGTGCGCGGGTGCTAAAAAGAGCAGCATCGGCATGCTTAGCACGTCGTTTGGTAGAAATCCACGTGCGCGTTCTTCAAAAAGCACCATTTGCATGCACATCTTGTGGTTTTGCAGAAAACTTCATCCGCGTCTACCAAAAGATGCATGTGCATGCTTAAAACGCGTTTTCGCACAAATCCGTGCGTAGCTGCTAAAAAGAGCAGCATCGGCAAGCTTAGCACATCGTTTGGTAGAAATCCACGTGCGCGTTCTGCAAAAAGCACCATTTGCATGCACATCTTGTGGTTTTGCAGAAAACTTCATCCGCGTCTACCAAAAGATGCATGTGCATGCTTAAAACGCGTTTTCGCACAAATCCGTGCGTAGGTGCTAAAAAGAGCAGCATCGGCAAGCTTAGCACATCGTTTGGTAGAAATCCACGTGCGCGTTCTGCAAAAAGCACCATTTGCATGCACATCTTGTGGTTTTGCAGAAAACTTCATCCGCGTCTACCAAAAGATGCATGTGCATGCTAAAAACGCGTTTTCGCACAAATGCGTGCGCGGGTGCTAAAAAGAGCAGCATCGGCATGCTTAGCACGTCGTTTGGTAGAAATCCACGTGCGCGTTCTGCCAAAAGCACCATTTGCATGCACATCTTGTGGTTTTGCAGAAAACTTCATCCGCGTCTACCAAAAGATGCATGTGCATGCTTAAAACGCGTTTTCGCACAAATCCGTGCGCGGGTGCTAAAAAGAGCAGCATCGGCATGCTTAGCACGTCGTTTGGTAGAAATCCACGTGCGCGTTCTGCAAAAAGCACCATTTGCATGCACATCTTGTGGTTTTGCAGAAAACTTCATCCGCGTCTACCAATAGATGCATGTGCATGCTTAAAACGCGTTTTCGCACAAATCCGTGCGTAGGTGCTAAAAAGAGCAGCATCGGCAAGCTTAGCACATCGTTTGGTAGAAATCCACGTGCGCGTTCTGCAAAAAGCACCATTTGCATGCACATCTTGTGGTTTTGCAGAAAACTTCATCCGCGTCTACCAAAAGATGCATGTGCATGCTAAAAACGCGTTTTCGCACAAATGCGTGCGCGGGTGCTAAAAAGAGCAGCATCGGCATGCTTAGCACGTCGTTTGGTAGAAATCCACGTGCGCGTTCTGCCAAAAGCACCATTTGCATGCACATCTTGTGGTTTTGCAGAAAACTTCATCCGCGTCTACCAAAAGATGCATGTGCATGCTTAAAACGCGTTTTCGCACAAATCCGTGCGCGGGTGCTAAAAAGAGCAGCATCGGCATGCTTAGCACGTCGTTTGGTAGAAATCCACGTGCGCGTTCTGCAAAAAGCACCATTTGCATGCACATCTTGTGGTTTTGCAGAAAACTTCATCCGCGTCTACCAAAAGATGCATGTGCATGCTTAATACGCGTTTTCGCACAAATCCGTGCGCGGGTGCTAAAAAGAGCAGCATCGGCAAGCTTAGCACATCGTTTGGTAGAAATCCACGTGCGCGTTCTGCAAAAAGCACCATTTGCATGCACATCTTGTGGTTTTGCAGAAAACTTCATCCGCGTCTACCAAAAGATGCATGTGCATGCTTAAAACGCGTTTTCGCACAAATCCGTGCGTAGGTGCTAAAAAGAGCAGCATCGGCAAGCTTAGCACATCGTTTGGTAGAAATCCACGTGCGCGTTCTGCAAAAAGCACCATTTGCATGCACATCTTGTGGTTTTGCAGAAAACTTCATCCGCGTCTACCAAAGATGCATGTGCATGCTAAAAACGCGTTTTCGCACAAATGCGTGCGCGGGTGCTAAAAAGAGCAGCATCGGCATGCTTAGCACGTCGTTTGGTAGAAATCCACGTGCGCGTTCTGCCAAAAGCACCATTTGCATGCACATCTTGTGGTTTTGCAGAAAACTTCATCCGCGTCTACCAAAAGATGCATGTGCATGCTTAAAACGCGTTTTCGCACAAATCCGTGCGCGGGTGCTAAAAAGAGCAGCCATCGGCATGCTTAGCACGTCGTTTGGTAGAAATCCACGTGCGCGTTCTGCAAAAAGCACCATTTGCATGCACATCTTGTGGTTTTGCAGAAAACTTCATCCGCGTCTACCAAAAGATGCATGTGCATGCTAAAAACGCGTTTTCGCACAAATGCGTGCGCGGGTGCTAAAAAGAGCAGCATCGGCATGCTTAGCACGTCGTTTGGTAGAAATCCACGTGCGCGTTCTGCCAAAAGCACCATTTGCATGCACATCTTGTGGTTTTGCAGAAAACTTCATCCGCGTCTACCAAAAGATGCATGTGCATGCTAAAAACGCGTTTTCGCACAAATGCGTGCGCGGGTGCTAAAAAGAGCAGCATCGGCATGCTTAGCACGTCGTTTGGTAGAAATCCACGTGCGCGTTCTGCCAAAAGCACCATTTGCATGCACATCTTGTGGTTTTGCAGAAAACTTCATCCGCGTCTACCAAAAGATGCATGTGCATGCTTAAAACGCGTTTTCGCACAAATCCGTGCGCGGGTGCTAAAAAGAGCAGCATCGGCATGCTTAGCACGTCGTTTGGTAGAAATCCACGTGCGCGTTCTGCAAAAAGCACCATTTGCATGCACATCTTGTGGTTTTGCAGAAAACTTCATCCGCGTCTACCAAAAGATGCATGTGCATGCTTAATACGCGTTTTCGCACAAATCCGTGCGCGGGTGCTAAAAAGAGCAGCATCGGCAAGCTTAGCACATCGTTTGGTAGAAATCCACGTGCGCGTTCTGCAAAAAGCACCATTTGCATGCACATCTTGTGGTTTTGCAGAAAACTTCATCCGCGTCTACCAAAAGATGCATGTGCATGCTTAAAACGCGTTTTCGCACAAATGCGTGCGCGGGTGCTAAAAAGAGCAGCATCGGCATGCTTAGCACGTCGTTTGGTAGAAATCCACGTGCGCGTTCTGCAAAAAGCACCATTTGCATGCACATCTTGTGGTTTTGCAGAAAACTTCATCCGCGTCTACCAAAAGATGCATGTGCATGCTTAAAACACGTTTTCGCACAAATGCGTGCGCGGGTGCTAAAAAGAGCAGCATCGGCATGCTTAGCATGTCGTTTGGTAGAAATCGACGTGCGCGTTCTGCAAAAAGCACCATTTGCATGCACATCTTGTGGTTTTGCAGAAAACTTCATCCGCGTCTACCAAAAGATGCATGTGCATGCTTAAAACGCGTTTTCGCACAAATGCGTGCGCGGGTGCTAAAAAGAGGAGCATCGGCATGCTTAGCACGTCGTTTGGTAGAAATCCACGTGCGCGTTCTGCAAGAAGCACCATTTGCATGCACATCTTGTGGTTTTGCAGAAAACTTCATCCGCGTCTACCAAAAGATGCATGTGCATGCTTAAAACGCGTTTTCGCACAAATGCGTGCGCGGGTGCTAAAAAGAGCAGCATCGGCATGCTTAGCACGTCGTTTGGTAGAAATCTACGTGCGCGTTCTGCCAAAAGCACCATTTGCATGCACATCTTGTGGTTTTGCAGAAAACTTCATCCGCGTCTACCAAAAGATGCATGTGCATGCTTAAAACGCGTTTTCGCACAAGTCCGTGCGCGGGTGCTAAAAAGAGCAGCATCGGCATGCTTAGCACGTCGTTTGGTAGAAATCCACGTGCGCGTTCTTCAAAAAGCACCATTTGCATGCACATCTTGTGGTTTTGCAGAAAACTTCATCCGCGTCTACCAAAAGATGCATGTGCATGCTTAAAACGCGTTTTCGCACAAGTCCGTGCGCGGGTGCTAAAAAGAGCAGCATCGGCATGCTTAGCACGTCGTTTGGTAGAAATCCACGTGCGCGTTCTTCAAAAAGCACCATTTGCATGCACATCTTGTGGTTTTGCAGAAAACTTCATCCGCGTCTACCAAAAGATGCATGTGCATGCTTAAAACGCGTTTTCGCACAAATCCGTGCGTAGGTGCTAAAAAGAGCAGCATCGGCAAGCTTAGCACATCGTTTGGTAGAAATCCACGTTCGCGTTCTGCAAAAAGCACCATTTGCATGCACATCTTGTGGTTTTGCAGAAAACTTCATCCGCGTCTACCAAAAGATGCATGTGCATGCTTAAAACGCGTTTTCGCACAAATGCGTGCGCGGGTGCTAAAAAGAGCAGCATCGGCATGCTTAGCACGTCGTTTGGTAGAAATCCACGTGCGCGTTCTGCAAGAAGCACCATTTGCATGCACATCTTGTGGTTTTGCAGAAAACTTCATCCGCGTCTACCAAAAGATGCATGTGCATGCTTAAAACGCGTTTTCGCACAAATGCGTGCGCGGGTGCTAAAAAGAGCAGCATCGGCATGCTTAGCACGTCGTTTGGTAGAAATCTACGTGCGCGTTCTGCCAAAAGCACCATTTGCATGCACATCTTGTGGTTTTGCAGAAAACTTCATCCGCGTCTACCAAAAGATGCATGTGCATGCTTAAAACGCGTTTTCGCACAAGTCCGTGCGCGGGTGCTAAAAAGAGCAGCATCGGCATGCTTAGCACGTCGTTTGGTAGAAATCCACGTGCGCGTTCTTCAAAAAGCACCATTTGCATGCACATCTTGTGGTTTTGCAGAAAACTTCATCCGCGTCTACCAAAAGATGCATGTGCATGCTAAAAACGCGTTTTCGCACAAATGCGTGCGCGGGTGCTAAAAAGAGCAGCATCGGCATGCTTAGCACGTCGTTTGGTAGAAATCCACGTGCGCGTTCTGCCAAAAGCACCATTTGCATGCACATCTTGTGGTTTTGCAGAAAACTTCATCCGCGTCTACCAAAAGATGCATGTGCATGCTTAAAACGCGTTTTCGCACAAATCCGTGCGCGGGTGCTAAAAAGAGCAGCATCGGCATGCTTAGCACGTCGTTTGGTAGAAATCCACGTGCGCGTTCTGCAAAAAGCACCATTTGCATGCACATCTTGTGGTTTTGCAGAAAACTTCATCCGCGTCTACCAAAAGATGCATGTGCATGCTTAATACGCGTTTTCGCACAAATCCGTGCGCGGGTGCTAAAAAGAGCAGCATCGGCAAGCTTAGCACATCGTTTGGTAGAAATCCACGTGCGCGTTCTGCAAAAAGCACCATTTGCATGCACATCTTGTGGTTTTGCAGAAAACTTCATCCGCGTCTACCAAAAGATGCATGTGCATGCTTAAAACGCGTTTTCGCACAAATCCGTGCGTAGGTGCTAAAAAGAGCAGCATCGGCAAGCTTAGCACATCGTTTGGTAGAAATCCACGTGCGCGTTCTGCAAAAAGCACCATTTGCATGCACATCTTGTGGTTTTGCAGAAAACTTCATCCGCGTCTACCAAAAGATGCATGTGCATGCTAAAAACGCGTTTTCGCACAAATGCGTGCGCGGGTGCTAAAAAGAGCAGCATCGGCATGCTTAGCACGTCGTTTGGTAGAAATCCACGTGCGCGTTCTGCCAAAAGCACCATTTGCATGCACATCTTGTGGTTTTGCAGAAAACTTCATCCGCGTCTACCAAAAGATGCATGTGCATGCTTAAAACGCGTTTTCGCACAAATCCGTGCGCGGGTGCTAAAAAGAGCAGCATCGGCATGCTTAGCACGTCGTTTGGTAGAAATCCACGTGCGCGTTCTGCAAAAAGCACCATTTGCATGCACATCTTGTGGTTTTGCAGAAAACTTCATCCGCGTCTACCAAAAGATGCATGTGCATGCTAAAAACGCGTTTTCGCACAAATGCGTGCGCGGGTGCTAAAAAGAGCAGCATCGGCATGCTTAGCACGTCGTTTGGTAGAAATCCACGTGCGCGTTCTGCCAAAAGCACCATTTGCATGCACATCTTGTGGTTTTGCAGAAAACTTCATCCGCGTCTACCAAAAGATGCATGTGCATGCTAAAAACGCGTTTTCGCACAAATGCGTGCGCGGGTGCTAAAAAGAGCAGCATCGGCATGCTTAGCACGTCGTTTGGTAGAAATCCACGTGCGCGTTCTGCCAAAAGCACCATTTGCATGCACATCTTGTGGTTTTGCAGAAAACTTCATCCGCGTCTACCAAAAGATGCATGTGCATGCTTAAAACGCGTTTTCGCACAAATCCGTGCGCGGGTGCTAAAAAGAGCAGCATCGGCATGCTTAGCACGTCGTTTGGTAGAAATCCACGTGCGCGTTCTGCAAAAAGCACCATTTGCATGCACATCTTGTGGTTTTGCAGAAAACTTCATCCGCGTCTACCAAAAGATGCATGTGCATGCTTAATACGCGTTTTCGCACAAATCCGTGCGCGGGTGCTAAAAAGAGCAGCATCGGCAAGCTTAGCACATCGTTTGGTAGAAATCCACGTGCGCGTTCTGCAAAAAGCACCATTTGCATGCACATCTTGTGGTTTTGCAGAAAACTTCATCCGCGTCTACCAAAAGATGCATGTGCATGCTTAAAACGCGTTTTCGCACAAATGCGTGCGCGGGTGCTAAAAAGAGCAGCATCGGCATGCTTAGCACGTCGTTTGGTAGAAATCCACGTGCGCGTTCTGCAAAAAGCACCATTTGCATGCACATCTTGTGGTTTTGCAGAAAACTTCATCCGCGTCTACCAAAAGATGCATGTGCATGCTTAAAACACGTTTTCGCACAAATGCGTGCGCGGGTGCTAAAAAGAGCAGCATCGGCATGCTTAGCATGTCGTTTGGTAGAAATCGACGTGCGCGTTCTGCAAAAAGCACCATTTGCATGCACATCTTGTGGTTTTGCAGAAAACTTCATCCGCGTCTACCAAAAGATGCATGTGCATGCTTAAAACGCGTTTTCGCACAAATGCGTGCGCGGGTGCTAAAAAGAGGAGCATCGGCATGCTTAGCACGTCGTTTGGTAGAAATCCACGTGCGCGTTCTGCAAGAAGCACCATTTGCATGCACATCTTGTGGTTTTGCAGAAAACTTCATCCGCGTCTACCAAAAGATGCATGTGCATGCTTAAAACGCGTTTTCGCACAAATGCGTGCGCGGGTGCTAAAAAGAGCAGCATCGGCATGCTTAGCACGTCGTTTGGTAGAAATCTACGTGCGCGTTCTGCCAAAAGCACCATTTGCATGCACATCTTGTGGTTTTGCAGAAAACTTCATCCGCGTCTACCAAAAGATGCATGTGCATGCTTAAAACGCGTTTTCGCACAAGTCCGTGCGCGGGTGCTAAAAAGAGCAGCATCGGCATGCTTAGCACGTCGTTTGGTAGAAATCCACGTGCGCGTTCTTCAAAAAGCACCATTTGCATGCACATCTTGTGGTTTTGCAGAAAACTTCATCCGCGTCTACCAAAAGATGCATGTGCATGCTTAAAACGCGTTTTCGCACAAGTCCGTGCGCGGGTGCTAAAAAGAGCAGCATCGGCATGCTTAGCACGTCGTTTGGTAGAAATCCACGTGCGCGTTCTTCAAAAAGCACCATTTGCATGCACATCTTGTGGTTTTGCAGAAAACTTCATCCGCGTCTACCAAAAGATGCATGTGCATGCTTAAAACGCGTTTTCGCACAAATCCGTGCGTAGGTGCTAAAAAGAGCAGCATCGGCAAGCTTAGCACATCGTTTGGTAGAAATCCACGTTCGCGTTCTGCAAAAAGCACCATTTGCATGCACATCTTGTGGTTTTGCAGAAAACTTCATCCGCGTCTACCAAAAGATGCATGTGCATGCTTAAAACGCGTTTTCGCACAAATGCGTGCGCGGGTGCTAAAAAGAGCAGCATCGGCATGCTTAGCACGTCGTTTGGTAGAAATCCACGTGCGCGTTCTGCAAGAAGCACCATTTGCATGCACATCTTGTGGTTTTGCAGAAAACTTCATCCGCGTCTACCAAAAGATGCATGTGCATGCTTAAAACGCGTTTTCGCACAAATGCGTGCGCGGGTGCTAAAAAGAGCAGCATCGGCATGCTTAGCACGTCGTTTGGTAGAAATCTACGTGCGCGTTCTGCCAAAAGCACCATTTGCATGCACATCTTGTGGTTTTGCAGAAAACTTCATCCGCGTCTACCAAAAGATGCATGTGCATGCTTAAAACGCGTTTTCGCACAAGTCCGTGCGCGGGTGCTAAAAAGAGCAGCATCGGCATGCTTAGCACGTCGTTTGGTAGAAATCCACGTGCGCGTTCTTCAAAAAGCACCATTTGCATGCACATCTTGTGGTTTTGCAGAAAACTTCATCCGCGTCTACCAAAAGATGCATGTGCATGCTTAAAACGCGTTTTCGCACAAGTCCGTGCGCGGGTGCTAAAAAGAGCAGCATCGGCATGCTTAGCACGTCGTTTGGTAGAAATCCACGTGCGCGTTCTTCAAAAAGCACCATTTGCATGCACATCTTGTGGTTTTGCAGAAAACTTCATCCGCGTCTACCAAAAGATGCATGTGCATGCTTAAAACGCGTTTTCGCACAAATCCGTGCGTAGGTGCTAAAAAGAGCAGCATCGGCAAGCTTAGCACATCGTTTGGTAGAAATCCACGTGCGCGTTCTGCAAAAAGCACCATTTGCATGCACATCTTGTGGTTTTGCAGAAAACTTCATCCGCGTCTACCAAAAGATGCATGTGCATGCTAAAAACGCGTTTTCGCACAAATGCGTGCGCGGGTGCTAAAAAGAGCAGCATCGGCATGCTTAGCACGTCGTTTGGTAGAAATCCACGTGCGCGTTCTGCCAAAAGCACCATTTGCATGCACATCTTGTGGTTTTGCAGAAAACTTCATCCGCGTCTACCAAAAGATGCATGTGCATGCTTAAAACGCGTTTTCGCACAAATCCGTGCGCGGGTGCTAAAAAGAGCAGCATCGGCATGCTTAGCACGTCGTTTGGTAGAAATCCACGTGCGCGTTCTGCAAAAAGCACCATTTGCATGCACATCTTGTGGTTTTGCAGAAAACTTCATCCGCGTCTACCAAAAGATGCATGTGCATGCTTAAAACGCGTTTTCGCACAAATCCGTGCGTAGGTGCTAAAAAGAGCAGCATCGGCAAGCTTAGCACATCGTTTGGTAGAAATCCACGTGCGCGTTCTGCAAAAAGCACCATTTGCATGCACATCTTGTGGTTTTGCAGAAAACTTCATCCGCGTCTACCAAAAGATGCATGTGCATGCTAAAAAAGCGTTTTCGCACAAATGCGTGCGCGGGTGCTAAAAAGAGCAGCATCGGCATGCTTAGCACGTCGTTTGGTAGAAATCCACGTGCGCGTTCTGCCAAAAGCACCATTTGCATGCACATCTTGTGGTTTTGCAGAAAACTTCATCCGCGTCTACCAAAAGATGCATGTGCATGCTTAAAACGCGTTTTCGCACAAATCCGTGCGCGGGTGCTAAAAAGAGCAGCATCGGCATGCTTAGCACGTCGTTTGGTAGAAATCCACGTGCGCGTTCTGCAAAAAGCACCATTTGCATGCACATCTTGTGGTTTTGCAGAAAACTTCATCCGCGTCTACCAAAAGATGCATGTGCATGCTTAATACGCGTTTTCGCACAAATCCGTGCGCGGGTGCTAAAAAGAGCAGCATCGGCAAGCTTAGCACATCGTTTGGTAGAAATCCACGTGCGCGTTCTGCAAAAAGCACCATTTGCATGCACATCTTGTGGTTTTGCAGAAAACTTCATCCGCGTCTACCAAAAGATGCATGTGCATGCTTAAAACGCGTTTTCGCACAAATCCGTGCGTAGGTGCTAAAAAGAGCAGCATCGGCAAGCTTAGCACATCGTTTGGTAGAAATCCACGCGCGCGTTCTGCAAAAAGCACCATTTGCATGCACATCTTGTGGTTTTGCAGAAAACTTCATCCGCGTCTACCAAAAGATGCATGTGCATGCTAAAAACGCGTTTTCGCACAAATGCGTGCGCGGGTGCTAAAAAGAGCAGCATCGGCATGCTTAGCACGTCGTTTGGTAGAAATCCACGTGCGCGTTCTGCCAAAAGCACCATTTGCATGCACATCTTGTGGTTTTGCAGAAAACTTCATCCGCGTCTACCAAAAGATGCATGTGCATGCTTAAAACGCGTTTTCGCACAAATCCGTGCGCGGGTGCTAAAAAGAGCAGCATCGGCATGCTTAGCACGTCGTTTGGTAGAAATCCACGTGCGCGTTCTGCAAAAAGCACCATTTGCATGCACATCTTGTGGTTTTGCAGAAAACTTCATCCGCGTCTACCAAAAGATGCATGTGCATGCTTAAAACGCGTTTTCGCACAAATCCGTGCGTAGGTGCTAAAAAGAGCAGCATCGGCAAGCTTAGCACATCGTTTGGTAGAAATCCACGTGCGCGTTCTGCAAAAAGCACCATTTGCATGCACATCTTGTGGTTTTGCAGAAAACTTCATCCGCGTCTACCAAAAGATGCATGTGCATGCTAAAAACGCGTTTTCGCACAAATGCGTGCGCGGGTGCTAAAAAGAGCAGCATCGGCATGCTTAGCACGTCGTTTGGTAGAAATCCACGTGCGCGTTCTGCCAAAAGCACCATTTGCATGCACATCTTGTGGTTTTGCAGAAAACTTCATCCGCGTCTACCAAAAGATGCATGTGCATGCTTAAAACGCGTTTTCGCACAAATCCGTGCGCGGGTGCTAAAAAGAGCAGCATCGGCATGCTTAGCACGTCGTTTGGTAGAAATCCACGTGCGCGTTCTGCAAAAAGCACCATTTGCATGCACATCTTGTGGTTTTGCAGAAAACTTCATCCGCGTCTACCAAAAGATGCATGTGCATGCTTAATACGCGTTTTCGCACAAATCCGTGCGCGGGTGCTAAAAAGAGCAGCATCGGCAAGCTTAGCACATCGTTTGGTAGAAATCCACGTGCGCGTTCTGCAAAAAGCACCATTTGCATGCACATCTTGTGGTTTTGCAGAAAACTTCATCCGCGTCTACCAAAAGATGCATGTGCATGCTTAAAACGCGTTTTCGCACAAATGCGTGCGCGGGTGCTAAAAAGAGCAGCATCGGCATGCTTAGCACGTCGTTTGGTAGAAATCCACGTGCGCGTTCTGCAAAAAGCACCATTTGCATGCACATCTTGTGGTTTTGCAGAAAACTTCATCCGCGTCTACCAAAAGATGCATGTGCATGCTTAAAACACGTTTTCGCACAAATGCGTGCGCGGGTGCTAAAAAGAGCAGCATCGGCATGCTTAGCATGTCGTTTGGTAGAAATCGACGTGCGCGTTCTGCAAAAAGCACCATTTGCGTGCACATCTTGTGGTTTTGCAGAAAACTTCATCCGCGTCTACCAAAAGATGCATGTGCATGCTTAATACGCGTTTTCGCACAAATCCGTGCGCGGGTGCTAAAAAGAGCAGCATCGGCAAGCTTAGCACATCGTTTGGTAGAAATCCACGTGCGCGTTCTGCAAAAAGCACCATTTGCATGCACATCTTGTGGTTTTGCAGAAAACTTCATCCGCGTCTACCAAAAGATGCATGTGCATGCTTAAAACGCGTTTTCGCACAAATCCGTGCGCGGGTGCTAAAAAGAGCAGCATCGGCATGCTTAGCACGTCGTTTGGTAGAAATCCACGTGCGCGTTCTGCAAAAAGCACCATTTGCATGCACATCTTGTGGTTTTGCAGAAAACTTCATCCGCGTCTACCAAAAGATGCATGTGCATGCTTAAAACGCGTTTTCGCACAAATGCGTGCGCGGGTGCTAAAAAGAGCAGCATCGGCATGCTTAGCACGTTGTTTGGTAGAAATCCACGTGCGCGTTCTGCAATAAGCACCATTTGCATGCACATCTTGTGGTTTGCAGAAAACTTCATCCGCGTCTACCAAAAGATGCATGTGCATGCTTAAAACGCGTTTTCGCACAAATGCGTGCGCGGGTGCTAAAAAGAGGAGCATCGGCATGCTTAGCACGTCGTTTGGTAGAAATCCACGTGCGCGTTCTGCAAGAAGCACCATTTGCATGCACATCTTGTGGTTTTGCAGAAAACTTCATCCGCGTCTACCAAAAGATGCATGCGCATGCTTAAAACGCGTTTTCGCACAAATGCGTGCGCGGGTGCTAAAAAGAGCAGCATCGGCATGCTTAGCACGTCGTTTGGTAGAAATCTACGTGCGCGTTCTGCCAAAAGCACCATTTGCATGCACATCTTGTGGTTTTGCAGAAAACTTCATCCGCGTCTACCAAAAGATGCATGTGCATGCTTAAAACGCGTTTTCGCACAAGTCCGTGCGCGGGTGCTAAAAAGAGCAGCATCGGCATGCTTAGCACGTCGTTTGGTAGAAATCCACGTGCGCGTTCTTCAAAAAGCACCATTTGCATGCACATCTTGTGGTTTTGCAGAAAACTTCATCCGCGTCTACCAAAAGATGCATGTGCATGCTTAAAACGCGTTTTCGCACAAGTCCGTGCGCGGGTGCTAAAAAGAGCAGCATCGGCATGCTTAGCACGTCGTTTGGTAGAAATCCACGTGCGCGTTCTTCAAAAAGCACCATTTGCATGCACATCTTGTGGTTTTGCAGAAAACTTCATCCGCGTCTACCAAAAGATGCATGTGCATGCTTAAAACGCGTTTTCGCACAAATCCGTGCGTAGGTGCTAAAAAGAGCAGCATCGGCAAGCTTAGCACATCGTTTGGTAGAAATCCACGTGCGCGTTCTTCAAAAAGCACCATTTGCATGCACATCTTGTGGTTTTGCAGAAAACTTCATCCGCGTCTACCAAAAGATGCATGTGCATGCTTAAAACGCGTTTTCGCACAAATCCGTGCGTAGGTGCTAAAAGAGCAGCATCGGCAAGCTTAGCACATCGTTTGGTAGAAATCCCACGTGCGCGTTCTGCAAAAAGCACCATTTGCATGCACATCTTGTGGTTTTGCAGAAAACTTCATCCGCGTCTACCAAAAGATGCATGTGCATGCTTAAAACGCGTTTTCGCACAAATCCGTGCGTAGGTGCTAAAAAGAGCAGCATCGGCAAGCTTAGCACATCGTTTGGTAGAAATCCACGTGCGCGTTCTGCCAAAAGCACCATTTGCATGCACATCTTGTGGTTTTGCAGAAAACTTCATCCGCGTCTACCAAAAGATGCATGTGCATGCTTAAAACGCGTTTTCGCACAAATCCGTGCGCGGGTGCTAAAAAGAGCAGCATCGGCATGCTTAGCACGTCGTTTGGTAGAAATCCACGTGCGCGTTCTGCAAAAAGCACCATTTGCATGCACATCTTGTGGTTTTGCAGAAAACTTCATCCGCGTCTACCAAAAGATGCATGTGCATGCTTAAAACGCGTTTTCGCACAAATCCGTGCGTAGGTGCTAAAAAGAGCAGCATCGGCAAGCTTAGCACATCGTTTGGTAGAAATCCACGTGCGCGTTCTGCAAAAAGCACCATTTGCATGCACATCTTGTGGTTTTGCAGAAAACTTCATCCGCGTCTACCAAAAGATGCATGTGCATGCTAAAAACGCGTTTTCGCACAAATGCGTGCGCGGGTGCTAAAAAGAGCAGCATCGGCATGCTTAGCACGTCGTTTGGTAGAAATCCACGTGCGCGTTCTGCCAAACGCACCATTTGCATGCACATCTTGTGGTTTTGCAGAAAACTTCATCCGCGTCTACCAAAAGATGCATGTGCATGCTTAAAACGCGTTTTCGCACAAATCCGTGCGCGGGTGCTAAAAAGAGCAGCATCGGCATGCTTAGCACGTCGTTTGGTAGAAATCCACGTGCGCGTTCTGCAAAAAGCACCATTTGCATGCACATCTTGTGGTTTTGCAGAAAACTTCATCCGCGTCTACCAAAAGATGCATGTGCATGCTTAATACGCGTTTTCGCACAAATCCGTGCGCGGGTGCTAAAAGAGCAGCATCGGCAAGCTTAGCACATCGTTTGGTAGAAATCCACGTGCGCGTTCTGCAAAAAGCACCATTTGCATGCACATCTTGTGGTTTTGCAGAAAACTTCATCCGCGTCTACCAAAAGATGCATGTGCATGCTTAAAACGCGTTTTCGCACAAATGCGTGCGCGGGTGCTAAAAAGAGCAGCATCGGCATGCTTAGCACGTCGTTTGGTAGAAATCCACGTGCGCGTTCTGCAAAAAGCACCATTTGCATGCACATCTTGTGGTTTTGCAGAAAACTTCATCCGCGTCTACCAAAAGATGCATGTGCATGCTTAAAACACGTTTTCGCACAAATGCGTGCGCGGGTGCTAAAAAGAGCAGCATCGGCATGCTTAGCATGTCGTTTGGTAGAAATCGACGTGCGCGTTCTGCAAAAAGCACCATTTGCGTGCACATCTTGTGGTTTTGCAGAAAACTTCATCCGCGTCTACCAAAAGATGCATGTGCATGCTTAATACGCGTTTTCGCACAAATCCGTGCGCGGGTGCTAAAAAAGAGCAGCATCGGCATGCTTAGCACGTCGTTTGGTAGAAATCTACGTGCGCGTTCTGCCAAAAGCACCATTTGCATGCACATCTTGTGGTTTTGCAGAAAACTTCATCCGCGTCTACCAAAAGATGCATGTGCATGCTTAAAACGCGTTTTCGCACAAGTCCGTGCGCGGGTGCTAAAAAGAGCAGCATCGGCATGCTTAGCACGTCGTTTGGTAGAAATCCACGTGCGCGTTCTTCAAAAAGCACCATTTGCATGCACATCTTGTGGTTTTGCAGAAAACTTCATCCGCGTCTACCAAAAATCTGTCTCGCGTGTGTCTACCAAAAGATGCATGTGCATGCTTAAAACGCGTTTTCCGCACAAGTCCGTGCGCGGGTGCTAAAAAGAGCAGCATCGGCATGCTTAGCACGTCGTTTGGTAGAAATCCACGTGCGCGTTCTTCAAAAAGCACCATTTGCATGCACATCTTGTGGTTTTGCAGAAAACTTCATCCGCGTCTACCAAAAGATGCATGTGCATGCGTAAAACGCGTTTTCGCACAAATCCGTGCGTAGGTGCTAAAAAGAGCAGCATCGGCAAGCTTAGCACATCGTTTGGTAGAAATCCACGTGCGCGTTCTGCAAAAAGCACCATTTGCATGCACATCTTGTGGTTTTGCAGAAAACTTCATCCGCGTCTACCAAAAGATGCATGTGCATGCTAAAAACGCGTTTGCGCACAAATGCGTGCGCGGGTGCTAAAAAGAGCAGCATCGGCATGCTTAGCACGTCGTTTGGTAGAAATCCACGTGCGCGTTCTGCCAAAAGCACCATTTGCATGCACATCTTGTGGTTTTGCAGAAAACTTCATCCGCGTCTACCAAAAGATGCATGTGCATGCTTAAAACGCGTTTTCGCACAAATCCGTGCGCGGGTGCTAAAAAGAGCAGCATCGGCATGCTTAGCACGTCGTTTGGTAGAAATCCACGTGCGCGTTCTGCAAAAAGCACCATTTGCATGCACATCTTGTGGTTTTGCAGAAAACTTCATCCGCGTCTACCAAAAGATGCATGTGCATGCTTAATACGCGTTTTTCGCACAAATCCGTGCGCGGGGTGCTAAAAAGAGCAGCATCGGCAAGCTTAGCACATCGTTTGGTAGAAATCCACGTGCGCGTTCTGCAAAAAAGCACCATTTGCATGCACATCTTGTGGTTTTGCAGAAAACTTCATCCGCGTCTACCAAAAGATGCATGTGCATGCTTAAAACGCGTTTTCGCACAAATCCGTGCGTAGGTGCTAAAAAGAGCAGCATCGGCAAGCTTAGCACATCGTTTGGTAGAAATCCACGTGCGCGTTCTGCAAAAAGCACCATTTGCATGCACATCTTGTGGTTTTGCAGAAAACTTCATCCGCGTCTACCAAAAGATGCATGTGCATGCTAAAAAACGCGTTTTCGCACAAATGCGTGCGCGGGTGCTAAAAGAGCAGCATCGGCATGCTTAGCACGTCGTTTGGTAGAAATCCACGTGCGCGTTCTGCCAAAAGCACCATTTGCATGCACATCTTGTGGTTTTGCAGAAAACTTCATCCGCGTCTACCAAAAGATGCATGTGCATGCTTAAAACGCGTTTTCGCACAAATCCGTGCGCGGGTGCTAAAAAGAGCAGCATCGGCATGCTTAGCACGTCGTTTGGTAGAAATCCACGTGCGCGTTCTGCAAAAAGCACCATTTGCATGCACATCTTGTGGTTTTTGCAGAAAACTTCATCCGCGTCTACCAAAAGATGCATGTGCATGCTTAAAACGCGTTTTCGCACAAATCCGTGCGTAGGTGCTAAAAAGAGCAGCATCGGCAAGCTTAGCACATCGTTTGGTAGAAATCCACGTGCGCGTTCTGCAAAAAGCACCATTTGCATGCACATCTTGTGGTTTTGCAGAAAACTTCATCCGCGTCTACCAAAAGATGCATGTGCATGCTAAAAAACGCGTTTTTCGCACAAATGCGTGCGCGGGTGCTAAAAAGAGCAGCATCGGCATGCTTAGCACGTCGTTTGGTAGAAATCCACGTGCGCGTTCTGCCAAAAGCACCATTTGCATGCACATCTTGTGGTTTTGCAGAAAACTTCATCCGCGTCTACCAAAAGATGCATGTGCATGCTTAAAACGCGTTTTCGCACAAAATCCGTGCGCGGGTGCTAAAAAGAGCAGCATCGGCATGCTTAGCACGTCGTTTGGTAGAAATCCACGTGCGCGTTCTGCAAAAAGCACCATTTGCATGCACATCTTGTGGTTTTGCAGAAAACTTCATCCGCGTCTACCAAAAGATGCATGTGCATGCTTAATACGCGTTTTCGCACAAATCCGTGCGCGGGTGCTAAAAAGAGCAGCATCGGCAAGCTTAGCACATCGTTTGGTAGAAATCCACGTGCGCGTTCTGCAAAAAGCACCATTTGCATGCACATCTTGTGGTTTTGCAGAAAACTTCATCCGCGTCTACCAAAACATGCATGTGCATGCTTAAAACGCGTTTTCCGCACAAATGCGTGCGCGGGTGCTAAAAAGAGCAGCATCGGCATGCTTAGCACGTCGTTTGGTAGAAATCCACGTGCGCGTTCTGCAAAAAGCACCATTTGCATGCACATCTTGTGGTTTTGCAGAAAACTTCATCCGCGTCTACCAAAAGATGCATGTGCATGCTTAAAACACGTTTCTCGCACAAATGCGTGCGCGGGTGCTAAAAAGAGCAGTCGGCATGCTTAGCATGTCATTTGGTAGAAATCGACGTGCGCGTTCTGCAAAAGCACCATTTGCGTGCACATCTTGTGGTTTTGCAGAAAACTTCATCCGCGTCTACCAAAAGATGCATGTGCATGCTTAAAACGCGTTTTCGCACAAATGCGTGCGCGGGTGCTAAAAAGAGCAGCATCGGCATGCTTAGCACGTCGTTTGGTAGAAATCCACGTGCGCGTTCTGCAAAAAGCACCATTTGCATGCACATCTTGTGGTTTTGCAGAAAACTTCATCCGCGTCTACCAAAAGATGCATGTGCATGCTTAAAACGCGTTTTCGCACAAATGCGTGCGCGGGTGCTAAAAAGAGCAGCATCGGCATGCTTAGCGCGTTGTTTGGTAGAAATCCACGTGCGCGTTCTGCAAAAAGCACCATTTGCATGCACATCTTGTGGTTTTGCAGAAAAACTTCATCCGCGTCTACCAAAAGATGCATGTGCATGCTTAAAACGCGTTTTCGCACAAATGCGTGCGCGGGTGCTAAAAGAGCAGCATCGGCATGCTTAGCACGTCGTTTGGTAGAAATCCACGTGCGCGTTCTGCAAAAAGCACCATTTGCATGCACATCTTGTGGTTTTGCAGAAAACTTCATCCGCGTCTACCAAAAGATGCATGTGCATGCTTAAAACGCGTTTTTCGCACAATCCGTGCGCGGGTGCTAAAAAAGAGCAGCATCGGCATGCTTAGCACGTCGTTGGTAGAAATCCACGTGCGCGTTCTGCAAAAAGCACCATTTGCATGCACATCTTGTGGTTTTGCAGAAAACTTCATCCGCGTCTACCAAAAGATGCATGTGCATGCTTAAAACGCGTTTTCGCACAAATGCGTGCGCGGGTGCTAAAAAGAGCAGCATCGGCATGCTTAGCACGTCGTTTGGTAGAAATCCACGTGCGCGTTCTGCAAAAAGCACCATTTGCATGCACATCTTGTGGTTTTGCAGAAAACTTCATCCGCGTCTACCAAAAGATGCATGTGCATGCTTAAAACGCGTTTTCGCACAAATGCGTGCGCGGGTGCTAAAAAGAGCAGCATCGGCATGCTTAGCACGTCGTTTGGTAGAAATCGACGTGCGCGTTCTGCAAAAAGCACCATTTGCATGCACATCTTGTGGTTTTGCAGAAAACTTCATCCGCGTCTACCAAAAGATGCATGTGCATGCTTAAAACGCGTTTTCGCACAAATGCGTGCGCGGGTGCTAAAAAGAGCAGCATCGGCATGCTTAGCACGTCGTTTGGTAGAAATCCACGTGCGCGTTCTGCAAAAAGCACCATTTGCATGCACATCTTGTGGTTTTGCAGAAAACTTCATCCGCGTCTACCAAAAGATGCATGTGCATGCTTAAAACGCGTTTTCGCAAAAATGCGTGCGCGGGTGCTAAATATAGCAGCATCGGCATGCTTAGCACGTCGTTTGGTAGAAATTCACGTGCGCGTTCTGCAAAAAGCACCATTTGCATGCACATCTTGTGGTTTTGCAGAAAACTTCATCCGCGTCTACCAAAAGATGCATGTGCATGCTTAAAACGCGTTTTCGCACAAATGCGTGCGCGGGTGCTAAAAAGAGCAGCATCGGCATGCTTAGCACGTTGTTTGGTAGAAATCCACGTGCGCGTTCTGCAAAAAGCACCATTTGCATGCACATCTTGTGGTTTTGCAGAAAACTTCATCCGCGTCTACCAAAAGATGCATGTGCATGCTTAAAACGCGTTTTCGCACAAATGCGTGCGCGGGTGCTAAAAAGAGCAGCATCGGCATGCTTAGCACGTCGTTTGGTAGAAATCCACGTGCGCGTTCTGCAAAAGCACCATTTGCATGCACATCTTGTGGTTTTGCAGAAACTTCATCCGCGTCTACCAAAAGATGCATGTGCATGCTTAAAACGCGTTTTCGCACAAATGCGTGCGCGGGTGCTAAAAAGAGCAGCATCGGTATGCTTAGCACGTCGTTTGGTAGAAATCCACGTGCGCGTTCTGCAAAAAGCACCATTGCATGCACATCTTGTGGTTTGCAGAAAACTTCATCCGCGTCTACCAAAAGATGCATGTGCATGCTTTAAAACGCGTTTTCGCACAAATGCGTGCGCGGGTGCTAAAAAGAGCAGCATCGGCATGCTTAGCACGTCGTTTGGTAGAAATCCACGTGCGCGTTCTGCAAAAAGCACCATTTGCATGCACATCTTGTGGTTTTGCAGAAAACTTCATCCGCGTCTACCAAAAGATGCATGTGCATGCTTAAAACGCGTTTTCGCACAATGCGTGCGCGGGTGCTAAAAAGAGCAGCATTGGCATGCTTAGCACGTCGTTTGGTAGAAATCGACGTGCGCGTTCTGCCAAAAGCACCATTTGCATGCACATCTTGTGGTTTTGCAGAAAACTTCATCCGCGTCTACCAAAAGATGCATGTGCATGCTTAAAACGCGTTTTCGCACAAATGCGTGCGCGGGTGCTAAAAAGAGCAGCATCGGCATGCTTAGCACGTCGTTTGGTAGAAATCCACGTGCGCGTTCTGCAAAAAGCACCATTTGCATGCACATCTTGTGGTTTTGCAGAAAACTTCATCCGCGTCTACCAAAGATGCATGTGCATGGCTTAAAACGCGTTTCGCACAAATGCGTGCGCGGGTGCTAAAAAGAGCAGCATCGGCATGCTTAGCACGTCGTTTGGTAGAAATCCACGTGCGCGTTCTGCAAAAGCACCATTTGCATGCACATCTTGTGGTTTTGCAGAAAACTTCATCCGCGTCTACCAAAAGATGCATGTGCATGCTTAAAACGCGTTTTCGCACAAATGCGTGCGCGGGTGCTAAAAAGAGCAGCATCGGCATGCTTAGCACGTCGTTGGTAGAAATCCCGTGCGCGTTCTGCCAAAAGCACCATTTGCATGCACATCTTGTGGTTTTGCAGAAAACTTCATCCGCGTCTATCAAAAGATGCATGTGCATGCTTAAAACGCGTTTTCGCACAAATCCGTGCGCGGGTGCTAAAAAGAGCAGCATCGGCATGCTTAGCACGTCGTTTGGTAGAAATCCACGTGCGCGTTCTGCAAAAAGCACCATTTGCATGCACATCTTGTGGTTTGCAGAAAACTTCATCCGCGTCTACCAAAAGATGCATGTGCATGCTTAAAACGCGTTTTCGCACAAATGCGTGCGCGGGTGCTAATAAGAGCAGCATCGGCATGCTTAGCACGTCGTTTGGTAGAAATCCACGTGCGCGTTCTGCAAAAGCACCATTTGCATGCACATCTTGTGGTTTTGCAGAAAACTTCATCCGCGTCTACCAAAAGATGCATGTGCATGCTTAAAACGCGTTTTCGCACAAATCCGTGCGCGGGTGCTAAAAAGAGCAGCATCGGCATGCTTAGCACGTCGTTTGGTAGAAATCCACGTGCGCGTTCTGCAAAAGGCACCATTTGAATGCACATCTTGTGGTTTTGCAGAAAACTTCATCCGCGTCTACCAAAAGATGCATGTGCATGCTTAAAAACGCGTTTTCGCACAAATGCGTGCGCGGGTGCTAAAAAGAGCAGCATCGGCATGCTTAGCACGTCGTTTGGTAGAAATCCACGTGCGCGTTCTGCAAAAAGCACCATTGCATGCACATCTTGTGGTTTTGCAGAAAACTTCATCCGCGTCTACCAAAGATGCATGTGCATGCTTAAAACGCGTTTTCGCACAAATACGTGCGCGGGGTGCTAAAAAGAGCAGCATCGGCATGCTTAGCACGTCGTTTGGTAGAAATCCACGTGCGCGTTCTGCAAAAAGCACCATTTGCATGCACATCTTGTGGTTTGCAGAAAACTTCATCCGCGTCTACCAAAAGATGCATGTGCATGCTTAAAACGCGTTTCGCACAAATCCGTGCGCGCGGTGCTAAAAAGAGCAGCATCGGCATGCTTAGCACGTCGTTTTGTAGAAATCCACGTGCGCGTTCTGCAAAAAGCACCATTTGCATGCACATCTTGTGGTTTTGCAGAAAACTTCATCCGCGTCTACCAAAGATGCATGTGCATGCTTAAAACGCGTTTTCGCACAAATGCGTGCGCGGGTGCTAAAAAGAGCAGCATCGGCATGCTTAGCACGTCGTTTGGTAGAAATCCCCGTGCGCGTTCTGCAAAAAGCACCATTTGCATGCACATCTTGTGGTTTTGCAGAAAACTTCATCCGCGTCTACCAAAAGATGCATGTGCATGCTTAAAACGCGTTTTCGCACAAATGCGTGCGCGGGTGCTAAAAGAGCAGCATCGGCATGCTTAGCACGTCGTTTGGTAGAAATCCACGTGCGCGTTCTGCAAAAAGCGCCATTTGCATGCACATCTTGTGGTTTTGCAGAAAAACTTCATCCGCGTCTAACCAAAGATGCATGTGCATGCTTAAAACGCGTTTTCGCACAAATGCGTGCGCGGGTGCTAAAAGAGCAGCATCGGCATGCTTAGCACGTCGTTTGGTAGAAATTCACGTGCGCGTTCTGCAAAAAGCACCATTTGCATGCACATCTTGTGGTTTTGCAGAAAACTTCATCGCGTCTACCAAAAGATGCATGTGCATGCTTAAAACGCGTTTTCGCAAAAATGCGTGTGCGGGTGCTAAATATAGCAGCATCGGCATGCTTAGCACGTCGTTTGGTAGAAATTCACGTGCGCGTTCTGCAAAAAGCACCATTTGCATGCACTCTTGTGGTTTTGCAGAAAACTTCATCCGCGTCTACCAAAAGGCGCATGTGCATGCTTAAAACGCGTTTTCGCCAAATGCGTGCGCGGGTGCTAAAAAGAGCAGCATCGGCATGCTTAGCACGTTGTTTGGTAGAAATCCACGTGCGCGTTCTGCAAAAAGCACCATTTGCATGCACATCTTGTGGTTTGCAGAAAACTTCATCCGCGTCTACCAAAAGATGCATGTGCATGCTTAAAACGCTTTTCGCACAAATGCGTGCGCGGGTGCTAAAAGAGCAGCATCGGCATGCTTAGCACGTCGTTTGGTAGAAATCCACGTGCGCGGTTCTGCAAAAAGCACCATTTGCATGCACATCTTGTGGTTTTGCAGAAAACTTCATCCGCGTCTACCAAAAGATGCATGTGCATGCTAAAACGCGTTTTCGCACAACAGCGTGCGCGGGTGCTAAAAAGAGCAGCATCGGTATGCTTAGCACGTCGTTTGGTAGAAATCCACGTGCGCGTTCTGCAAAAAGCACCATTTGCATGCACATCTTGTGGTTTTGCAGAAAACTTCATCCGCGTCTACCAAAAGATGCATGTGCATGCTTAAACGCGTTTTCGCACAAATGCGTGCGCGGGTGCTAAAAAGAGAGCATCCGGCATGCTTAGCACGTCGTTTGGTAGAAATCCCGTGCGCGTTCTGCAAAAAGCACCATTTGCATGCACATCTTGTGGTTTTGCAGAAAACTTCATCCGCGTCTACCAAAAGATGCATGTGCATGCTTAAAACGCGTTTTCGCACAAATGCGTGCGCGGGTGCTAAAAAGAGCAGCATCGGCATGCTTAGCACGTCGTTTGGTAGAAATCGACGTGCGCGTTCTGCCAAAAGCACCATTTGCATGCACATCTTGTGGTTTTGCAGAAAACTTCATCCGGCGTCTACCAAAAGATGCATGTGCATGCTTAAAACGCGTTTTCGCCACAAATGCGTGCGCGGGTGCTAAAAAGAGCAGCATCGGCATGCTTAGCACGTCGTTTGGTAGAAATCCACGTGCGCGTTCTGCAAAAAGCACCATTTGCATGCACATCTTGTGGTTTTGCAGAAAACTTCATCCGCGTCTACCAAAAGATGCATGTGCATGCTTAAAACCGCGTTTTCGCACAAATGCGTGCGCGGGTGCTAAAAAGAGCAGCATCGGCATGCTTAGCACGTCGTTTGGTAGAAATCCACGTGCGCGTTCTGCAAAAAGCACCATTTGCATGCACATCTTGTGGTTTTGCAGAAAACTTCATCCGCGTCTACCAAAAGATGCATGTGCATGCTTAAAACGCGTTTTCGCACAAATGCGTGCGCGGTGCTAAAAGAGCAGCATCGGCATGCTTAGCACGTCGTTTGGTAGAAATCCACGTGCGCGTTCTGCAAAAGCACCATTTGCATGCACATCTTGTGGTTTTGCAGAAAACTTCATCCGCGTCTATCAAAAGATGCATGTGCATGCTTAAAACGCGTTTTCGCACAAATCCGTGCGCGGGTGCTAAAAAGAGCAGCATCGGCATGCTTAGCACGTCGTTTGGTAGAAATCCACGTGCGCGTTCTGCAAAAAGCACCATTTGCATGCACATCTTGTGGTTTTGCAGAAAACTTCATCCGCGTCTACCAAAGATGCATGTGCATGCTTAAAACGCGTTTTTCGCACAAATGCGTGCGCGGGTGCTAATAAGAGCAGCAATCGGCATGCTTAGCACGTCGTTTGGTAGAAATCCACGTGCGCGTTCTGCCAAAAGCACCATTTGCATGCACATCTTGTGGTTTTTGCAGAAAACTTCATCCGCGTCTACCAAAAGATGCATGTGCATGCTTAAACGCGTTTCGCACAAATCCGTGCGCGGGTGCTAAAAAGAGCAGCATCGGCATGCTTAGCACGTCGTTTGTAGAAATCCACGTGCGCGTTCTGCAAAAGGCACCATTTGAATGCACATCTTGTGGTTTTGCAGAAAACTTCATCCGCGTCTACCAAAAGATGCATGTGCATGCTTAAAACGCGTTTTCGCACAAATGCGTGCGCGGGTGCTAAAAAGAGCAGCATCGGCATGCTTAGCACGTCGTTTGGTAGAAATCCACGTGCGCGTTCTGCAAAAAGCACCATTTTGCATGCACATCTTGTGGTTTTGCAGAAAACTTCATCCGCGTCTACCAAAAAGATGCATGTGCATGCTTAAAACGCGTTTCGCACAAATACGTGCGCGGTGCTAAAAAGAGCAGCATCGGCATGCTTAGCACGTCGTTTGGTAGAAATCCACGTGCGCGTTCTGCAAAAAGCACCATTTTGCATGCACATCTTGTGGTTTTGCAGAAAACTTCATCCGCGTCTACCAAAAGATGCATGGTGCATGCTTAAAACGCGTTTTCGCACAAATCCGTGCGCGGGTGCTAAAAAGAGCAGCATCGGCATGCTTAGCACGTCGTTTTGTAGAAATCCACGTGCGCGTTCTGCAAAAAGCACCATTTGCATGCACATCTTGTGGTTTTGCAGAAAACTTCATCCGCGTCTACCAAAAGATGCATGTGCATGCTTAAACGCGTTTTCGCACAAATGCGTGCGCGGGTGCTAAAAAGAGCAGCATCGGCATGCTTAGCACGTCGTTTGGTAGAAATCCACGTGCGCGTTCTGCAAAAAGCACCATTTGCATGCACATCTTGTGGTTTTGCAGAAACTTCATCCGCGTCTACAAAAGATGCATGTGCATGCTTAAAACGCGTTTTCGCACAAATGCGTGCGCGGGTGCTAAAAAGAGCAGCATCGGCATGCTTAGCACGTCGTTTGGTAGAAATCCACGTGCGCGTTCTGCAAAAAAGCGCCATTTGCATGCACATCTTGTGGTTTTGCAGAAAACTTCATCCGCGTCTACCAAAAGATGCATGTGCATGCTTAAAAACGCGTTTTCGCACAAATGCGTGCGCGGGTGCTAAAAAGAGCAGCATCGGCATGCTTAGCACGTCGTTTGGTAGAAATTCACGTGCGCGTTCTAGCAAAAAGCACCATTTGCATGCACATCTTGTGGTTTTGCAGAAAACTTCATCCGCGTCTACCAAAAGATGCATGTGCATGCTTAAAAACGCGTTTTCGCACAAATGCGTGCGCGGGTGCTAAAAAGAGCAGCATCGGCATGCTTAGCACGTCGTTTGGTAGAAATCCACGTGCGTTCTGCAAAAAGCACCATTTGCATGCACATCTTGTGGTTTTGCAGAAACTTCATCCGCGTCTACCAAAAGATGCATGTCCATGCTTAAAACGCGTTTTCGCAAAAAGTGCGTGCGCGGGTGCTAAAAATAGCAGCATCGGCATGCTTAGCACGTCGTTTGGTAGAAATTCACGTGCGCGTTTCTGCAAAAAGCACCATTAGCATGCACATCTTGTGGTTTTGCAGAAAACTTCATCCGCGTCTACCAAAAGATGCATGTGCATGCTTAAAACGCGTTATCGCACAAATGCGTGCGCGGGTGCTAAAAAGAGCAGCATCGGCATGCTTAGCACGTCGTTTGGTAGAAATCCACGTGCGCGTTTGCCCAAAGCACCATTTGCATGCACATCTTGTGGTTTTGCAGAAAACTTCATCCGCGTCTATCAAAAGATGCATGTGCATGCTTAAAACGCGTTTTCCGCACAAAGCCGTGCGCGGGGTGCTAAAAAGAAGCAGCATCGGCATGCTTAGCACGTCGTTTGGTAGAAATCCACGTGCGCGTTCTGCAAAAAGCACCATTTGCATGCACATCTTGTGGTTTTGCAGAAAACTTCATCCGCGTCTACCAAAAGATGCATGTGCATGCTTAAAACGGCGTTTTCGCACAAATGCGTGCGCGGGTGCTAATAAGAGCAGCATCGGCATGCTTAGCACGTCGTTTGGTAGAAATCCACGGCGCGTTCTGCCAAAAAGCACCATTTGCATGCACATCTTGTGGTTTTGCAGAAAACTTCATCCGCGTCTACCAAAAGATGCATGTGCATGCTTAAAACGCGTTTTCGCACAAATCCGTGCGATCTGTCCTCGCGTCGTG